>NC_141874.1:649052822-649355852 GCF_056163025.1 Triticum urartu
TAATAACTCCCACTTAGATAGTGATAACCCACAAGTATAGGGGATCGCAACAGTTTTCGAGGGTAGAGTATTCAACCCAAATTTATTGATTCGACACAAGGGGAGCCAAAGAATATTCTTAAGTATTAGCAGCCGAGTTGTCAATTCAACCACACCTAGAAACTTAATATCTGTAGAAAAGTATTTAGTAGCAAAGTAATATGATAGTAGTGCTAACGATAACAAAAGTAGTATTTCTGGGTTTTGTAGTGATTGTGACAATAGCAATGGAAAAGTAAATAAGCGAAGAACAATGTATGAAAAGCTCGTAGGCATTGGATCGGTGATGGAGAATTATGCCGGATGCGATCGATCATGTAACAGTCATAACATAGGGTGACACAGAACTAGCTCCAGTTCATCAATGTAATGTAGGCATGTATTCCGAATATAGTCATACGTGCTTATGGAAAAGAACTTGCATGGCATCTTTTGTCCTACCCTCTCGTGACAGCGGGGTCCTATTGGAAACTATGGGATATTAAGGCCTCCTTTTAATAGAGTACCGGACCAAAGCATTAACCCTTAGTGAATACATGAACTCCTCAAACTATGGTCATCACCGATAAGTATCCCGATTATTGTCACTGGGGGGTTAACGGATCATAACACATAATAGGTGACTATAGACTTGCAAGATAGGATCAAGAACTCACATATATTCATGAAAACATAATAGGTTCAGATCTGAAATCAAGGCACTCCGTCCCTAGTGACAAGAATTAAGCATAGCAAAGTCATAGCAACATCAATCTCAGAACATAGTCGATACTAGGGATCAAACCCTAACAAAACTAACTCGATTACATGATAAATCTCATCCAACCCATCACCGTCCAGCAAGCCTATGATGGAATTACTCACGCACGACGGTGAGCATCATGAAATTGGTGATGGAGGAAGGTTGATGATAACGATGGCGACGGATTACCATCTCTGGAGCCCCGAACAGACTCCAGATCAGCCCTCCTGAGAGAGTTTAGGGCTTGGTGGCGGCTTCGTATCGTAAAACGTGATGAATCCTTCTCTCTGATTTTTTCTCCCTGAACACGAATATATGGAGTTGGAGTTGAGGTTGGTGGAGTGTCAGGGGGCCCACGAGGCAGGGGGACGCGCCCAGGGGGTAGGGCGCGCCCCCACCCTCGTGGACAGGGTGTGGGCCCCCTGATGTGGATCTTTCTTCCAGTATTTTTTTATATATTCCAAAAATAATCCCCGTTGATTTTTAGGTCATTCCAAGAACTTTTATTTCTGCACAAAAATAACACCATGGGAATTCTGTTGAAAGCAGTGTCAGTCCGGGTTAGTTCCATTCAAATCATGCAAGTTAGAGTCGAAAACAAGGGCAAAAGTGTTTGGAAAAGTAGATACGACGGAGATGTATCAACTCCCTGATACGTCTCCAACGTACCTACAATTTTTGATTGCTCCATGCTATATTATCTACTGTTTTGGACATTATTGGGATTTATTATCCACTTTTATATTATTTTTGGGACTAACCTATTTACCGGAGGCCCAACCCAGAATTGTTGTTTTTTGCCTGTTTTAGGGTTTCAAAGAAAAGGAATATCAAACGGAGTCCAACCGGAATGAAACCTTCGGGAACGTGATTTTCTCATCGAATACAACTCAGGAGACTTGGACCCTACGTCAAGACACGTAACAGGAGGCCTCGAGGTAGGGGGCACGCCTACCCCCCAGGCGCGCCCTCCACCCTCGTGGGCCCCCTGTTGCTCCAACGATGTACTTCTTCCTCCTATATATACCCACGTACCCCCAAACGATCAGATACGGAGCCAAAAACCTAATTCCACCGCTGCAACTTTCTGTATCCACGAGATCCCATCTTGGGGCCTATTCCGGAGATTCGCCGGAGGGGGCATCGATCACGGAGGGCTTCTACATCAACACCACAGCCCCTCCGATGAAGTGTGAGTAGTTTACCTCAGACCTATGGGACCATAGTTAGTAGCTAGATGGCTTCCTCTCTCTTTTTGGATCTCAATACAATGTTCTCCCCCTCTCTTGTGGAGATCTATTCGATGTAATCTTCTTTTTGCGGTGTGTTTGTTGAGACCGATGAATTGTGGGTTTATGATCAAGTCTATCTATGAATAATATTTGAATCTTCTCTGAATTCTTTTATGTATGATTGGTTATCTTTGCAAGTCTCTTCGAATTATCAGTTTGGTTTGTCCTACTAGATTGATCTTTCTTGCAATGGGAGAAGTGCTTAGCTTTGGGTTCAATCTTGCGGTGTCCTTTCCCAGTGACAGTAAGGGCAGCAAGGCACATATTGTATTGTTGCCATCGAGGATAAGAAGATCGGTTTTTCTTCATATTGCATGAGTCTATCCCTCTACATCATGTCATCTTGCTTAAGGCATTACTCTGTTTTTAACTTAATAATCTAGATGCATGCTGGATAGCGGTCGATGAGTGGAGTAATAGTAGTAGATGCAGGCAGGAGTCGGTCTACTTGTCATGGACGTGATGTCTATATAAATGATCATACCTAGATATTCTCATGCTCAATTCTGTCAATTGCTCAACAGTAATTTATTCACCCACCGTAGAATACTTATGCTCTTGAGAGAAGCCACTAGTGAAACCTATGGCCCCCGGGTCTATCTTTATCATATCAATCTCCTACCACTTAGTTATTTACTTTGCCATTTACTTTGCCTTTATTTTACGTTGCATCTTTATCATAAAAATACCAAAAATATTATTTTATCATATCTATCAGATCTCACTCTCGTAAGTGGCCCTGTAGGGATTGACAACCCCTATTTGCGTTGGTTGCGAGGATTTATTTGTTTTGTGCCGGTGCGAGGGACTCACTCGTAGCCTCCTACTGGATTGTTGCCTTGGTTCTCAAAAACTGAGGGAAATACTTATGCTACTTTGCTACATGATCCCTTCCTCTTCGGGGAAAACCAACGCAGTGCTAAAAGAGGTAGCAAGAAGGATTTCTGGCGCCGTTGCCGGGGAGGTCTACGCAAAAGTCAACATACCAAGTACCCATCACATACCCTTATCTCCCGCATTACATTATTTGCCATATGCCTCTCGTTTTCCTCTCCCCCACTTCACCCTTGCCGTTTTATTCGCCCTCTCTCTATCCTCCCCCTCTTTCTCTATTTGCATCCTTTTGCCTGCTTGCTTTTTGTTTGCTTGTGTGTTAGTTTGCTTGCTTGTCACGATGGCTCAAGATAATACTAAATTGTGTGACTTCACCAATACCAACAACAATGATTTTACTAGCACTCCGATTGCTCCTCTTACCGATGCTGAATCTTGTGAAATTAATGCTGCTTTGCTGAATCTTGTTATGAAAGATCCGTTCTCTAGCCTTCCTAGTGAAGACGCCGCTACCCATCTAAATAGCTTCATTTATTTGTGTGACATGCAAAAGAAGAAAGATGTGGATAATGATATTGTTAAATTGAAGCTATTTCCTTTTTCGCTTAGAGATCGTGCTAAAGCTTGGTTTTCGTCTTTGCCTAAAAATAGCATTGATTCATGGAATAAGTGCAAAGATGTTTTTATCTCTAACTATTTTCCTCCCGCTAAGATCATCTCTCTTAGAAACGATATTATGAATTTTAAACAACTTGATCATGAACATGTTGCACAAGCTTGGGAGATAATGAAATTAATGATACGTAATTACCCTACTCATGGTTTAAATTTATGGATGATTATACAAAAAATTTATGCCGGATTGAATTTTGCTTTTAGAAATCTTTTAGATTCGGCCGCAGGATGCACTCTTATGGAAATCACTTCAGGAGAAGCTACTAAACTCCTAGATAATATTATGGTTAATTATTCTCAATGGCATACTGAAAGATCTATTAATAAAAAGGTGCATGCGATAGAAGAAATTAATGTTTTGATTGGAAAGATGGATGAACTTATGAAATTATTTGCTAATAAGAGTTTTTCTTCTGATCCTAATGATATGCCCTTGTCTACTTTGATTGAGAATAATAATGAATCTATGGATGTGAATTTTGTTGGTAGGAACAATTTTGGAAATAATGTGTATAGAGGAAATTTCAACCCTAGGCCTTATCCTAGTAATCCCTCTAATAATCATGGTAATTCCTACAACAATTCTTATGGAAATTATAATAAGATGCCCTATGATTTTGAATCTAATATTAAAGAATTTATTAGTTTCCAAAAGAATTTTAATGCTATGATTGAAGAAAAATTGCTTAAGATTGATGATTTGGCTAGGAACGTTGATAGAATTGCTCTTGATGTTGATTCTTTGAAACTTAGATCTATTCCACCTAAGCATGGTATCGATGAGTCTCTCAAAGCCATGAGAATTTCCATTGATGAGTGCAAAGAAAGAACCGCTAGGATGCGTGCTAAGAAAGATGCCTTTATAAAAGCGTGTTCTTCTAGTTCCTATGAAAATAATTACGAAGATCTAAAAGTTATTGATGTGTCCCCTGTTAAATCTTTTTTTTTGAAATATGAATCTTGATAATGATGGGACTGAATATGATCGACCTTTACCTAGCAGGCGTTCCAAGAATTCTGAATCTTTTGATCTTGATGCTAAATTTGATAAAAGTGGGATTGAAGAAATTAAAACCCTAGATGTTGCTAAACCCACTATTATGGATTTCAAGGAATTTAACTATGAAAATTGCTCTTTGAATGATTCTATTTCCTTGTTGCAATCCGTGCTAAATTCTCCTCGCGCTTATAGTCAAAATAAAGCGTTTACTAAACATATCGTTGATGCCTTGATGCAATCTTATGAAGAAAAACTTGAATTGGAAGTTTCTATCCCTAGAAAACTTTATGATGAATGGGAACCAACTATTAAAATTAAAATTAAAGATCATGAATTCTATGCTTTATGTGATTTGGGTGCTAGTGTTTCCACGATTCCAAAGACTTTGTGTGATTTGTTAGGTCTCTGTGATTTTGATTATTGCTCTCTAAACTTGCACCTTGCGGATTCCACTATTAAGAAACCTATGGGAAGAATTAATGATGTTCTTATTGTTGCAAATAGGAATTATGTGCCCGTAGGTTTTATTGTTCTTGACATAGATTGCAATCCTTCATGTCCTATTATTGTTGGTAGACCTTTCCTTAGAACGATTGGTGCAATTATTGATATGAAGGAAGGAAATATTAGATTCCAATCTCCATTAAGGAAAGGCATGGAACACTTTCCTAGAAAGAAAATTAAATTACCTTACGAACCTTTTATGAGAGCCACTTATGGATTGCCTACCAAAGATGGCAATACCTAGATCTATTCTTGCTTGTTATGCCTAGCTAAGGGCGTTAAACGACAGCGCTTGTTGGGAGGCAACCCAAATTTATTTTTATTCCTTGATTTTTGCTCCTGTTTAGTAATAAATAAATTATCTAGCCTCTTTTTTGGTTGTGTTTTTTGTGTTTAATTAGTGTTTGTGCCAAGTAGAACCGTTGGGAAGACTTGGGGAAAGTCTTGTTGAACTTGCTGTAAAAAACAGAAACTTTAGCGCTCACGAGAACTGCTGTCAGTTTTATTTGGAAAGTGATATTTAGTTAATTATTTTTGCAGATTATTAATAGATAAATTCCTCACGTCCAGCAATTTATTTTAGAATTTTTGGGTTCCAGATCTTGCGCTAGCTACAGATTACTACAGACTGTTTTGTTTTTGATAGATTCTGTTTTTCGTGTATTGTTTGCTTATTTTGATGAATCTATGGCTAGAAAAATAGTTTATAAACCATAGAGAAGTTGGAATACAGTAGGTATAACACCCATATAAATAAAGAATGAGTTCATTAAAATACCTTGAAGTGGTCTTTTGTTTTCTTTCGCTAACGGAGCTCACGAGATTTTCTACTTTAAGTTTTGTGTTGTGAAGTTTTCAAGTTTTGGGTAAAGATTTGATGGATTATAGAACAAGGAGTGTCAAGAGCCTAAGCTTGGGGATGCCCACGGCACCCCCAAGATAATCTAAGGACACATAAAAGACAAAGCTTGGGGTTGCCCCGGAAGGCATCCCCTCTTTCGTCTACTTCTATCGGTAACTTTACTTGGAGCTATATTTTTATTTACCACATGATATGTGTTTTGCTTGGAGCGTCTTGTATGATTTGAGTCTTTGCTAGTTAGTTTGACACAATCATACTTGCTGTACACACATTTTGAGAGAGCCATTTATGATTTGAAATTTGTTAGAATACTCTATGTGCTTCACTTATATCTTTTCAGTTATATAATTTTGCTCTAGTGCTTCACTTATATCCTTTTAGAACACAGTGGTGGATTTGTTTTATAGAAACTATTGATCTCTCATGCTTCACTTAGATTATTTTTAGAGTCTTAATAGCATGGTAGTGTTATTAAAATTCTAATATGCTTGGTCTGCAAGATTAATAATAAAACTCTCTTATGGGTGTGTTGAATACTATGAGAAGTTTGATACTTGATAATTGTTTTGAGATATGAAGATGGTGATATTAAAGTCATGCTAGTTGAGTAGTTATGAATTTGAGAAATACTTGTGTTGAAGCTTGTGATTCCCGTAGGATGCACATATGGTGAACCGTTATGTGATGAAGTCGGAGCATGATTTATTTATTGATTGTCTTCCTTATGAGTGGCGGTCGGGGACGAGCGATGGTCTCTTCCTACCAATCTGTCCCCCTAGGAGCATGCGCATAATACTTTGCTTTGATAACTCGCAGATTTTTGCAATAAGTATATGAGTTCTTTATGACTAATGTTGAGTCCATGGATTATACGCACTCTCACCCTTCCACCTTTGCTAGCCTGTCTAATACCGCACACCTTTCGCCGGTATCATACACCTACCATATACCTTCCTCAAAACATCCACCATTCCCACTTATTATGGCATTTCCATAGCCATTCCGAGATATATTGCCATGCAACTTTCCACCCTTCCGTTTATGACACACTCCATCATTGTCATATTGGTTAGGATGATCATGTAGTTGACATAGTATTTGTGGGAAAGCCACCATTCATAATTCTTTCATACTTGTCACTCAAGCATCATTGCATATCCCGGTACACCGCCGGAGGCATTCACATAGAGTCATATTTTGTTCTAAGTATCGAGTTGTAATTGTTGAGTTGTAAGAAAAACAAAAGTGTGATGATCATCATTATTAGAGCATTGTCCCAGTGAGGAAAGGATGATGGAGACTATGATTCCCCCACAAGTCGGGATGAGACTCCGGACGGAAAATAAATAAAAGAGGCCAAAGAAGCCCAAAAAAGAGAGAAGAAAAGAGGCCATAAAAAAAGAGAAAAGGCCCAAATAAAAAAAATGAAAAAATGAGAAAAAAGAGAGAAGGGACAATGTTACTATCCTTTTACCACACTTGTGCTTCAAAGTAGCACCATGATCTTCATAGTAGAGAGTCTCTCATGTTATCACTTTCATATACTAGTGGGAATTTTTCATTATAGAACTTGGCTTGTATATTCCAATGATGGGCTTCCTGAAATTGCCCTAGGTCTTCATGAGCAAGCAAGTTGGATGCACACCCACTTAGTTTCTTTTTGAGCTTTCATATACTTATAGCTCTAGTGCATCCGTTGCATGGCAATCCCTACTCACTCACATTGATATCTATTGATGGGCATCTCCATAGCCCGTTGAAATGCCTAGTTGATGTGAGACTATCTTCTCCTTTTTGCCTTCTCCACAACCACCACTTTGTTCCACCTATAGTGTTATATCCATGGCTCACGCTCATGTATTGCATGAAGATTGAAAAAGTTTTGAGAATGTCAAAAGTATGAAACAATTGCTTGGCTTGTCATCGGGGTTGTGCATGATTTAAATATTTTGTGTGGTGAAGATAGAGCATAGCCAGACTATATGATTTTGTAGGGATAACTTTCTTTAGCCATGTTATTTTGAGAAGACATAATTGCTTTGTTAGTATGCTTGAAGTATTATTATTTTCTATGTCAATATGAACTTTTGTCTTGAATCTTTCAGATCTGAATATTCATACCACAATTAAGAAGAAGTACATTAAAATTATGCCAAGTAGCACTCCGCATCAAAAATTCTGTTTTTATCATTTACCTACTCGAGGACGAGCAAGAATTAAGCTTGGGGATGCTTGATACGTCTCCAACGTATCTATAATTTTTGATTGCTCCATGCTATATTATCTACTGTTTTTGACATTATTGGGCTTTATTATCCACTTTTATATTATTTTTGGGACTAACCTATTAACCGGAGGCCCAGCCCAGAATTGTCGTTTTTTGCCTGTTTTAGGGTTTCAAAGAAAAGGAATATCAAACAGAGTCCAAATGGAATGAAACCTTCGGGAATGTGATTTTCTCATCGAATACAACTCAGGAGACTTGGACCCTACGTCAAGACACGTAACAGGAGGCCACGAGGTAGGGGGGCGCGCCTACCCACCAAGCGCGCCCTCCACCCTCGTGGGCCCCCTGTTGCTCCACCGACGTACTTCTTCCTCCTATATATACCAACGTACCCCCAAACGATCAGATACGGAGCCAAAAACCTAATTCCACCGCCGCAACTTTCTGTATCCACGAGGTCCCATTTTGGGGCCTGTTCTGGAGCTCCGCCGGAGGGGGCATCGATCACGGAGGGCTTCTACTTCAATACCATAGCCCCTCTGATGAAGTGTGAGTACTTTACCTTAGACCTACGGGTCCATAGTTAGTAGCTAGATGGCTTCTTCTCTCTTTTTGGATCTCAATACAATTATCTCCCCCTCTCTTGTGGAGATCTATTCGATGTAATCTTCTTTTTGCGGTGTGTTTGTTGAGACCGATGAATTATGGGTTTATGATCAAGTATATCTATGAATAATATTTGAATCTTCTCTGAATTCTTTTATGTATGATTGGTTACCTTTGCAAGTCTCTTCAAATTATCAGTTTGGTTTGTCCTACTAGATTGATCTTTCTTGCAATGGGAGAAGTGCTTAGCTTTGGGTTCAATCTTGTGGTGTCCTTTCCCGGTGACAGTAAGGGCAGCAAGGCACATATTGTATTATTGCCATCGAGGATAACAATATGGGGTTTTCTTCATATTGCATGAGTCTATCCCTCTACATCATGTCATCTTGCTTAAGGCATTACTCTGTTTTTAACTTAATAATCTAGATGCATGCTGGATAGCGGTCGATGAGTGGAGTAATAGTAGTAGATGCAGGCAGGAGTCGGTCTACTTGTCTCGGACGTGATGCCTATATAAATGATCATACCTAGATATTCTCATGCTCAATTCTGTCAATTGCTCAACAGTAATTTGTTCACCCACCGTAGAATAATTATGCTCTCGAGAGAAGCCACTAGTGAAACCTATGCCCCCCGGGTCTATCTTTATCATATCAATCTCCTACCACTTAGTTATTTGCTTTGCCAATTATTTTTCCTTTATTTTACTTTGCATCTTTATCATAAAAATACCAAAAATATTATCTTATCATATCTATCAGATCTCACTCTCGTAAGTGGCCCTATAGGGGTTGACAACCCCTATTTGCGTTGGTTACGAGGATTTATTTGTTTTGTGCAGGTGGGAGGGACTCGCGCGTAGCCTCCTACTGGATTGATACCTTGGTTCTCAAAAACTGAGGGAAATACTTACGCTACTTTGCTGCATCATCGCTTCCTCTTCGGAGAAAACCAACGCAGTGCTAAAAGAGGTAGCAAGAAGGAATTCTGGCGCCGTTGCCGGGGAGGTCTACACAGAAGTCAACATACCAAGTACCCATCACATACCCTTATATCCCGCATTACATTATTTGCCATTTGCCTCTCGTTTTCCTCTCCCCCACTTCACCCTTGCCGTTTTATTCGCCCTCTCTCTCTATCCTCCCTCTCTTTCTCTATTTGCATCCTTTTGCCCGCTTGCTTTTTGTTTGTTTGTGTGTTAGTTTGCTTGCTTGTCACGATGGCTCAAGATAATACTAAATTGTGTGAATTCACCAATACCAACAATAATGATTTTATTAGCACTCTGATTGCTCCTCTTATCAATGCCGAATCTTGTGAAATTAATGCTGCTTTGCTGAATCTTGTTATGAAAGATCCGTTCTCCGGCCTTCCTAGTGAAGATGCCGCTACCCATCTAAATAGCTTCGTTGATTTGTGTGACATGCAAAAGAAGAAAGATGTGGATAATGATACTGTTAAATTGAAGCTATTTCCTTTTTCGCTTAGAGATCGTGCTAAAGCTTGGTTTTCGTCTTTGCCTAAAAATAGCATTGATTCATGGAATAAGTGCAAAGATACTTTTATCTCTAAGTATTTTCCTCCTGCTAAGATCATCTCTCTTAGAAACGATATTATGAATTTTAAACAACTTGATCATGAACATGTTGCACAAGCTTGGGAGAGAATGAAATTAATGATACGTAATTGCCCTACTCATGGTTTAAATTTATGGATGATTATACAAAAAATTTATGCCAGATTAAATTTTGCTTCTAGAAATCTTTTAGATTCGGCCGCAGGATGCACTCTTATGGAAATCACTTTAGGAGAATCTACTAAACTCCTAGATAATATTATGGTTAATTATTCTCAATGTCATACTGAAAGATCTACTAATAAAAAGGTCCATGCGACAGAAGAAATTAATGTTTTGAGTGGAAAGATGGATGAACTTATGAAATTATTTGCTAATAAGAGTGTTTCTTCTGATCCTAATGATATGCCCTTGTCTACTTTGATTGAGAATAATAATGAATCTATGGATGTGAATTTTGTTGGTAGGAACAATTTTGGTAATAACGCGTATAGAGGAAATTTCAACCCTAGGCCATATCCTAGTAATCCCTCTAATAATCATGGTAATTCCTACAACAATTCTTATGGAAATTATAATAATATGACCTCTGATTTTGAATCTAATATTAAAGAATTTATTACTTCACAAAAGAATTTTAATGCTATGATTGAAGAAAAATTGCTTAAGATTGATGATTTGGCTAGGAACGTTGATAGAATTGCTCTTGATGTTGATTCTTTGAAACTTAGATCTATTCCAACTAAGCATGATATCAATGAGTCTCTCAAATCCATGAGAATTTCCATTGATGAGTGCAAAGAAAGAACCGCTAGGATGCGTGCTAAGAAAGATGCCTTTATAAAAGCGTGGTCTTCTAGTTCCTATGAAAATAATGATGAAGATCTAAAAGTTATTGATGTGTCCCCTATTAAATCTTTGTTTTGCAATATGAATCTTGATAATAATGACTGAATATGATCCACCTTTACCTAGAAGGCGTTCCAAGAACTCTGAATCTTTTGATCTTGATGCTAAATTTGATAAAAGTGGGATTGAAGAAAATAAAACCATAGATGTTGCTAAACCCACTATTATGGATTTCAAGGAATTTCACTATGAAAATTGCTCTTTGATTGATTGTATTTCCTTGTTGCAATCCGTGCTAAATTCTCCTCACGCTTATAGTCAAAATAAAGCGTTTACTAAACATATCGTTGATGCCTTGATGCAACCTTATGAAGAAAAACTTGAATTGGAAGTTTCTAACCCTAGAAAACTTTATTATGAATGGGAACCAACTATTAAAATTAAAATTAAAGATCATGAATGCTATGCTTTATGTGATTTGGGTGCTAGTGTTTCCACGATTCCAAAGACTTTGTGTGATTTGTTAGGTCTCCGTGATTTAGATGATTGCTCTCTAAACTTGCACCTTGCGGATTCCACTATTAAGAACCTGTGGGAAGAATTAATGATGTTCTTATTGTTTCAAATAGGAATTATGTGCCCGTAGATTTTATTGTTCTTGACATAGATTGCAATCCTTCATATCCTATTATTCTTGGTAGACCTTTCTTAGAACGATTTGTGCAATTATTGATATGAAGGAAGGAAATATTAGATTCCAATTTACATTAAGGAAAGGCATGGAACACTTTCCTAGAAATAAAATTAAATTACCTTATGAATCTATTATGAGAGCCACTTATGGATTGCCTACCAAAGATGGCAATACCTAGATCTATTCTTGCTTGTTATGCCTAGCTAAGGGCGTTAAACGATAGCGCTTGTTGGGAGGCAACCCAATTTTATTTTTATTCCTTGCTTTTTGCTCCTGTTTAGTAATAAATAAATTATCTAGCCTCAGTTTTGGTTGTGTTTTTTGTGTTTAATTAGTGTTTGTGCCAAGTAGAACCGTTGGGAAGACTTGGGGAAAGTCTTGTTGAACTTGCTATAAAAAACAGAAACTTTAGCGCTCACGAGAACTGCTATCAGTTTTATTTGGAAAGTGCTATTTAGTTAATTATTTTTCATATGATTAACAGATAAATTCCTCACGTCCAGCAATTTATTTCAGAATTTTTGGGTTCCAGATCTTGCGCTAGCTACAGATTACTACAGACTGTTCTGTTTTTGATAGATTCTGTTTTTCGTGTGTTGTTTGCTTATTTTGATGAATCTATCGCTAGTAAAATAGTTTATAAACCATAGAGAAGTTGGAATACAGTAGGTATAACACCCATATAAATAAGGAATGAGTTCATTACAGTACCTTGAAGTGGTCTTTTGTTTTCTTTCGCTAACGGAGCTCATGAGATTTTCTACTTTAAGTTTTGTGTTGTGAAGTTTTCAAGTTTTGGGTAAAGATTTGATGGATTATGGAACAAGGAGTGGCGAGAGCCTAAGCTTGGGGATTCCCATGGCACCCCCAAGATAATCTAAGGACACCTAAAATCCAAAGCTTGGGGATGCCCCGGAAGGCATCCCCTCTTTCGTCTACTTCTATTGGTATGTGTTTTGCCACATGATATGTGTTTTGCTTGGAGCGTCTTGTATGATTTGAGTCTTTGCTTGTTAGTTTAACACAATCATCCTTTCTGTACACACCTTTTGAGAGAGCTATTTATGATTTGAAATTTGTTAGAATACTCTATGTGCTTCGCTTATATCTTTTGAGTTATATAATTTTGCTCTAGTGCTTCACTTATATCCTTTTAGAACACAGTGGTGGATTTGTTTTATAGAAACTATTGATCTCTCATGATTCACTTAGATTATTTTGAGAGTCTTAATAGCATGGTAATTTGCTTAAAATTCTAATATGCTTGGTGTGCAAGATTAATAATAAAACTCTCTTATGAGTGTGTTGAATACTATGAGAAGTTTGATACTTGATAATTGTTTTGAGCTATGAAGATGGTGATATTGAAGTCATGCTAGTTGAGTAGTTGTGAATTTGAGAAATACTTGTGTTGAAGCTTGTGATTCCCGTAGCATGCACGTATGGTGAACCGTTATGTGATGAAATCGGAGCATGATTTATTTATTGATTGTCTTCCTTATGAGTGGCGGTCGGGGACGAGCGATGGTCTTTTCCTACTAATCTATCCCCCTAGGAGCATGCGCGTAATACTTTGCTTTGATAACTTGTAGATTTTTGCAATAAGTATATGATTTCTTTATGACTAATGTTGAGTCCATGGATTATACGCACTCTCACCCTTCCACCATTGCTAGCCTCTCTAATACCGTGCACCTTTCGCCGGTATCATACACCTACCATATACCTTCCTCAAAACATCCACCATACCTACCTATTACGGCATTTCCATAGCCATTCTGAGATATATTTCCATGCAACTTTCCACCGTTCCGTTTATGACACACTCCATCATTGTCATATTGCTTAGCATGATCATGTAGTTGACATAGTATTTGTGGCAAAGCCACCGTTCATAATTCTTTCATACTTGTCACTCATGCATCATTGCTTATCCCGGTACACCGCCGGAGGCATTCACATAGAGTCATATTTTGTTCTAAGTATCGAGTTGTAATTGTTGAGTTGTAAGAAAAATAAAAGTGTGATGATCATCATTATTAGAGCATTGTCCCAGTGAGGAAAGGATGATGGAGACTATGATTCCCCCACAAGTCGGGATGAGACTCCGGACGGAAAATAAATAAAAGAGGCCAAAGAAGCCCAAAAAAAGAGAGAAGAAAAGAGGCCATAAAAAAAGAGAAAAGGCCCAAATAAAAAAATAAAAAAATGAGAAAAAAGAGAGAAGGGACAATGTTACTATCCTTTTACCACACTTGTGCTTCAAAGTAGCACCATGATCTTCATAGTAGAGAGTCTCTCATGTTATCACTTTCATATACTAGTGGGAATTTTTCATTATAGAACTTGGCTTGTATATTCCAATGATGGGCTTCCTGAAATTGCCCTAGGTCTTCATGAGCAAGCAAGTTGGATGCACACCCACTTAGTTTCTTTTTGAGCTTTCATATACTTATAGCTCTAGTGCATCCGTTGCATGGCAATCCCTACTCACTCACATTGATATCTATTGATGGGCATCTCCATAGCCCGTTGATACGCCTAGTTGATGTGAGACTATCTTCTCCTTTTTGTCTTCTCCACAACCACCACTTTATTCCACCTATAGTGTTATATCCATGGCTCACGCTCATGTATTGCGTGAAGATTGAAATTTTTTTGAGAATGTCAAAAGTATGAAACAATTGCTTGGCTTGTCATCGGGATTGTGCATGATTTAAATATTTTGTGTGGTGAAGATAGAGCATAGCCAGACTATATGATTTTGTAGGGATAACTTTCTTTAGCCATGTTATTTTGAGAAGACATAATTGCTTTGTTAGTATGCTTGAAGTATTATTATTTTCTATGTCAATATGAACTTTTGTCTTGAATATTTTGGATCTGAATATTCATACCACAATTAAGAAGAATTACATTAAAATTATGCCAAGTAACACTCTGCATCAAAAATTCTGTTTTTATCATTTACCTACTCGAGGACGAGCATGAATTAAATTGGGGATGCTTGATACGTGTCCAACGTATCTATAATTTTTTATTGCTCCATGCTATATTATCTACTGTTTTGGACATTATTGGGCTTTATTATCCACTTTTATATTATTTTTGGGACTAACTTATTAACCGGAGGCCCAGCCCAGAATTGCTGTTTTTGCCTATTTTAGGGTTTCGAAGAAAAGGAATATCAAATGGAGTCCAAATGGAATGAAACCTTCAGGACAAGGCAGGGGGACGCGCCTAGGGGGTAGGGCGCGCCCCCCACCCTCGTGGACAGGGTGTGGGCCCCCTGACGTGGATCTTTCTTCCTGTATTTTTTTATATATTCCAAAAATAATCTCCGTTTATTTTAGGTCATTCCGAGAACATTTATTTCTGCATGAAAATAACACCATGGGAATTCTGCTGAAAATAGCGTCAGTCCGGGTTAGTTCCATTCAAATCATGCAAGTTAGAGTCGAAAACAAGGGCAAAAGTGTTTGGAAAAGTAGATACGACGGAGATACCCCGGACGTTTTGCCTCCTTACCAACCTATCAACAACCTCCAGATTCCCGAGGCCACAGTTTCTGCTCTGTTTCGCCCGTCACCTTGCGCTCCTGAGCTCTCCTCCCCCCCTCTCCTCGAGATTTCCTCCACCCGAAACCTTGAGTCTCCTATGGCGAACCTGCCAGTGCTGCCTTACCAGTTTGTGCCAGGGGAGATGGACATCCAGCATGGTCCAGAAGGAAGGCTGCAGCGCAACATGGTCATTGTGGATGATCCGCCGCTGGATCACTCGCAACATGCGCTTGTGATGGTGGTGCCGCCCCCCTGGAGATCTGCAACGAGAAGCTGTCCTTGCTGAGGTCCGTAGAGTTCTTCGTGATGATCATGGCGCGCCTACTGTTGAGGGTGAGATCTATCATTTCTGTGTGGGTTTGATTCGTTTCAATGACAGTCTTGTTAGAGATACGATGATTAGTAGAGGGGAGCAACCTCTAGATGAGCATTCAAACTTTTATCTGCTGCGCCACGATGAAGGGCCAAATATGCGTACACCAGTCGTTGAGAGAAATGCATGGGTCATGTTGCTTGGTTTTCCCATGAACTATCAAACAGAGCACTACATCATTAAGGCAGTGTCATGTTTTGGAAGGTGTATGTATTGGCACCGACCTGGTCACCAGAAGTCGCGTGTGTTAGTTCGTGTTCTGATTAATGAGCTTGCTCAAGTGCCTTTCAGTCTTGTGGTTAAGAGATTTACTGACATGAGTGGGCTAGGCACGTCTTGGACGGTCCCTGTTTATGTGCTCAATGGCAGGAATCCTAGCCAAGGGCTTGTGTGGAATGAGGAAGCACCGCCGCCTTTGGGTGCTTCTCCGCATCCTGAACATCTCCCCTTTTTAAATGCTATGCAACAGCAGCAGCATGATCAACAAGTTTGGCAGCTCCAGAACGCTGCCAATGCATGGGAGGCTGCTCCGCAACCCCCTCCATTGCAACAGGGTTAGGGTGAATGTCCAGTGATTCCTCCAGTTCCCCCTGTGTATCAAGGATTTAGTTACAGAAGCTACACTGGTTATGAGGGGCCCTCTATCATGGATGGGATTCAAACTGCTGATTCTGGTTTTGACAATGGGTTGCGCCTTTGGAATGAACATGTTGCAATGATTGAAGATGTGGCAGACCATTTTGTTCAGGGTAGCCCTACTGGTGCTCTTTCTTTTCAGCAGGTGAATGCTCATCAAGTGGTTTTGGAAGTTCCTGGTGAAGAGGAGAACTGGCTTTCTTTCATGATCTGCTTTTACAGTACTGTGTTCACCCCTCGACTCTGTTGGGTCTCTGAAAAAGACAACGAGACTAATGTTTTGTTTTCATTTGCTAAGGGTTTACAGAATACTCTGGTGGATCTTGTGGGCAGGGCATGCTTCTCTTACTTCCCATTTTCGCCTTTTGCTCCGGGCACAAATGTTATCTGCTTTCCTCAAGAGGCTTGGTCGATCTGCTGTGACTTTGTTGCTGTTCAAATGCATAGAGCTTGTCAACTGATTGGTGCTGATTCCAGGGTTGTGGAAGAAAAAGGTGAAGAGTTTAACTTCCCACTAATGAATTCACAACCTGAGATGATGGATATGGATGCGGCCACGAACAAGAGAAAGTGCAGAATGGCTACGCCGCTCGATATTTCTGAAGTCAGGCGCAGTGTACGTGCTACTAGATACCAGGGTTTTAAACCTCCGTCTCTGGCAGACAATAAACATAAACCCTCACATGTAAAATCAAGGAGGAATCCGGATATACTGGAGATGCAGCATGGCAAGAACACTGAAGAAACTTCGATCTCTAATCAAGTACCTCCCCCCACTACCATTGAAACTCTGCAATATTCGGGAACAACTCAATGTGCCATTACATAGGAAGAGCTCACCAAGGAGAAGCTTCTGGAGCCTCTCAAGAGATTGGAGAAGGACGAGGCCTAGGCCTTTTTATTTCACTATCTTTTCTGCTAAACTCTGCAATTTCTTAGAAGTCTCCTGAACTTATTTATTTGCTTTCCCTAGCTTGTGGCAAACCTAATGGCTCCTGTTATGTGGAATATTTTGTGCTGGAATATTTGTGGTCTAAATGCTAGTTCCAAATGCGATGCACTTCGTAATAAGATTGATGAATCCAACTGCTCGATTGTATGCCTACAGGAAACTAAGAAGCCCGACTTTGATCATTATTTTATTAGGAAGTGCTGCCCGAGACATTTTGATAAGTTTGAGTTTATTTCGTCTGATGGTGCTTTAGGTGGCTTAGTTATTATATGGTGTAGCAGCCAATTTGTGGGTCAAATAATCCATCAATTTTCTTTTGCAATAACTATCAAAATGACCTCGGTTCAAACAAATGAAAGTTGGTTCCTCTCTAATATCTATGGGCCGTGCGATGGACCTGAGAGGGTACTGTTCACTGATTGGATGGACAGTTTAAATATAGAACCTGAAGATCTTTGGCTTTTCATGGGTGACTTCAACTTCATGCGCTCTCTGGAAAATAGAAACCTACCAGGTGGAAATGTGGATGATGTGATCAAGTTTAATGAGATTATCAGTCATCTTGGTTTGCTGGAAATTCCAATTAAAGGAAGGAGGTACACTTGGATTAACATGCAAGAAACTCCTTTACTCGAGCAATTAGACTGGTTTTTTTCCTCTCCTGAATGGATTTTGAAATTCCCCAATACAATTGCAAAACCTCTTGCACGTCCAATCTCGGATCATGTGCCTTGTATTCTTTCTGTGGAAACTTCGATCCCAAGATATAAACTTTTCAGATTTGAAATTTTTTGGCCCTCACACCCTGGTTTTTTGGAGGTGGTGAAATCTTCATGGAATGCTCCCATTAAGGCCTCCTCCAGTGCCACAAGAATATCTGCAAAATTAAAGAGGTTGAGGTATGCCTTAAAAAATGGAGCAAATCGATCTCGAAGCTAAAATTGTTAATTGAAAATTGTAATAGAATTTTGCTCCAAATAGACAACCTTGAGGATCTGAGATAGCTATATATCCCTGAAGCCAATTTTAGAAAAATTCTAAAAGCACATCTATTACGTTTGCTTAAATATCAAAGTGCGTACTGGAAAAAACGTTGCACGTTTCGGTGGGCTGTCCAAGGTGAGGAAAATACTAAATATTTTCAAGCACGTGCAACTGAAAGACTGCGGAGAAATGCCATCACAAATCTAGTATTATTTGATGGACGCTTGATAGAAAATCATGATGAAAAAGCATCAGCATTTTACGATTGCTTTAAGAAGAGAATGGGGGTGTCATCTCAGCCTGTCTATGATTTTGAGCTTGCAGACTTAGTCGAAAAATGTCAGGGTTTGGAAGAACTTTCAATACCATGTACGAAAGAAGAAATTGACAATGTGATCAAAATCATTCCGACTGATCGTGCACCAGGGCCCGACGGTTTCAATGGGCTCTTTCTTAAAGTATGTTGGGATATAATAAAAGAAGACTTTTACACTCTTTGTGAGGACTTCTGGCAAGGGACAATAAATTTGCAATGTTTGAACACGTCATTAATCACACTAATACCGAAGAAGCTATCGCCTGAGTCTGTCAATGATTACAGACCAATCTCCTTGTCAAACTGTGTGCTCAAAGTTATAACAAAGATTCTCTCTGAAAGACTTCAACGCTGGATTTTAAAGGTAGTACACCGCAACCAGTATGGATTCATTAAAACTAGGACAATTCAAGATTGCCTCGGTTGGGCCTTCGAGTATTTACATCAATGCAAACATTCAGGCAAGGAAATTGTAATTCTAAAGCTAGATTTCGATAAGGCATTTGACACGATGGAACATTCTTTCATTTTGAAAATGTTGCAATGCAAGGGTTTTGATGATAGGTGGTGTATGTGGATTAAGATGTTGCTGCTGTCAGGATCTTCATCAATTCTTCTGAATGGTATACCTGGTACAGAATTCCATTGTAAGCGGGGTGTGTGACAGGGGGACCCAATTTCCCCCCTGCTATTTGTACTAGCGGCGGATTTATTGCAGTCTTTAATTAATAAAGCCTAGATGGATGGTTTGATTTCACTACCAATCAACCAACCTGCTTCTGAAGATTATCTAGTCATACAATATGCCGACGATACACTAATCATTCTTCCAGCAAGTCAACAAGAGCTGCAGACAATTAAAGACATTCTAGATTCTTATGCGCGGGCAACTGGTCTAAAAATTAATTACGCTAAGTCTCAATTAATGCCAATCAATGTAAATGCTCAAAAAACTCTGGATCTGGCCAATGCTCTTGGATGTCAAGTTGGGGAGATGCCGTTTACCTATCTAGGTTTGCCTCTGGGCACAACAAGACCCGCTGTTAGAGAGTTAATGCCTTTCGTCGACAGAATTGAGAGAAGGTTGACAGGAACAGCTATCTGGTTATCCTACGGGGAGAGAGTACAACTGATTAACTCCGCGCTTTCGTCACTACTATCCTTTGCTATGTGTGTTCTAAAACTACCACTCAAGTTGATTGAGATCTTTGATAGAGAAAGGAGACATTGTTTATGGAGGAAAGAAGTGGATAGGAATGCTAAAACCCACTCCTTGGCAGCTTGGGAGATGGTTTGTCGCCCAAAGAAAAAAGGGGGTCTTGGAATCTTAAACCTACAAATCCAAAACAATGCTCTAGTGCTCAAGTACTTGCATAAATTCATTCACAAACAGGATGTCCCCTGGGTAATGTTAGTTTGGAATACCCATTATGACGATACACCTCCCCATGCGAAACCACCTTGTGGCTCCTTTTGGTGGCGTGATGTTTTCTCTTTCATGGATATATACTGTGGGATTACCTCCTGTATAGCGGCCATGGGGGACACGGTTCTTCTTTGGAAAGATGTTTGGATAAACGAAAGACCTCTGATGGACTCCCATGATCATATTTTTTCATTTGCTAACAACGAAGACATCTCGTTGGCGCAGTACTACAACAACAATGATCACGCGGACAACTTTATGGTTCCTCTGTCAATGGAAGCCAGAACTGAACTGGATAATCTACAAGAGATCACGGAGGGAATAAACCTGGAAGCTATGGGGACTGATGAGTGGATCCTTTGCTGGGGTGATGTTGACTTTAAACCGAAGAAGTTCTACAAGTACATGTTCAGAAATATATTGGCTCCCCAATGCATCACCTCCATTTGGAAGATGAAATGTATCATGAGACATAGAGTGTTTGCATGGTTGATGTTATATGACAGGGTCAATACAAGAGATCTGCTACTGAGAAGGCACTTTAATATTGCAGAAGATCATAATTGCCCAATGTGCAATATGGGAGTTATAGAAACAAATGCACATCTATTTTATGAATGTTCATTTGCCGCCAAGTGCTGGGAAGTTGTGGGTATTGATTGGGAAAATGATCCAGACATACAACACAGGTATGAGAGAGCTAGAGCAAGGTGGCAGGGACCTTTGTTCAAAGAGATAACTATATTAACCTCCTGGAATATTTGGAAGCAAGCAACAGAAAGATCTTTGATGGAGAGGTGGCCACGCATGCTGGGTGGCTGAGGAAGCTCACGGAAGATTTTGTGATCCTGGGCTATAGGATCAACCCTCAAAATTTAACCTTTTTAGAAGGATTTGCAAACTCTTTATCTCTGTGACACCTGGTTTACATAGGCTAGTTTAGTACCCTCTGAATTCTTGTTAAAGCCATGTAAATCAAACCTTATCTGTAATGTTAACCAATGGTTAACATCTTAAAGTAATAAAGAAAAAAGCAACAGTAGGAGGCTCTCCTGCTGTTTTCATTGGTCAAAAAAAAGATGTATCAACTCCCTAATACGTCTCCAACATACCTATGATTTTTGATTGCTCCATGCTATATTATCTACTATTTTGGACATTATTGGGATTTATTATCCACTTTTATATTATTTTTGGGACTAGCCTATTAACCGTAGGCCCAGCCCAGCATTGTTGTTTTTTGCCTGTTTTAGGGTTTCGAAGAAAAGGAATATCAAACGGAGTCCAAACGGAATGAAACCTTCGGGAACGTGATTTTCTCATCGAATACAACTCAGGAGACTAGGACCCTACGTCAAGACACGTAACAGGAGGCCACGAGGTAGGGGGCGCGCCTACCCACTAGGCGCGCCCTCCACCCTCGTGGGCCCCCTGTTGCTCCACCGACGTACTTCTTCCTCCTATATATACCCACGTACCCCCAAACAATCAGATACAGAGCCAAAAACCTAATTCCACCGCCGCAACTTTCTGTATCCACGAGATCCCATCTTGGGGCATGTTCCGGAGCTCCACCGGAGGGGGCATCGAGCACGGAGGGCTTCTACATCAACACCATAGCCCCTCCGATGAAGTGTGAGTAGTTTACCTGAGACCTACGAGTCCATAGTTTGTAGCTAGATGGCTTCTTCTCTCTTTTTGGATCTCAATACAATGTTCTCCCCCTCTCTTGTGGAGATCTATTCGATGTAATCTTGTTTTTGCGGTGTGTTTGTTGAGACCGATGAATTGTGGGTTTATGATAATGTCTTTCTATGAATAATATTTGAATCTTCTCTGAATTCTTTTATGTATGATTGGTTATCTTTGCAAGTCTCTTCGAATTATCAGTTTGGTTTGGCCTACTAGATTGATCTTTCTTGCAATGGGAGAAGTGCTTAGCTTTGGGTTCAATCTTTTGGTGTCCTTTCCCAGTGACAGTAAGGGTAGCAAGGCACGTATTGCATTGTTGCCATCGAGGATAACAAGATGGGGTTTTCTTCATATTGCATGAGTCTATCCCTCTACATCATGTCATCTTGCTTAAGGCGTTACTCTGTTTTTTAACTTAATACTCTAGATGCATGCTGGATAGCGGTCGATGAGTGGAGTAATAGTAGTAGATGCAGGCAGGAGTCAGTCTACTTGTCTTAGACATGATGCCTATATACATGATCATACCTAGATATTCTCATAACTATGCTCAATTCTGTCAATTGCTCAACTGTAATTTGTTCACCCACCGTAGAATACTTATGCTCTCGAGAGAAGCCACTAGTGAAACCTATGCCCCCCGGGTCTATCTTTATCATATCAATCTCCTACCACTTAGTTATTTACTTTTCCATTTACTTTGCCTTTATTTTACTTTGCATCTTTATCATAAAAATACCAAAAATATTATCTTATCATATCTATCAGATCTCACTCTCGTAAGTGGCCCTATAGGGATTGACAACCCCTATTTGCGTTGGTTGCGAGGATTTATTTGTTTTGTGCAGGTGCGAGGTACTCGCACGTAGCCTCCTACTGGATTGATACCTTGGTTCTCAAAAACTGAGGGAAATACTTACGCAACTTTGTTGCATCATCCCTTCCTCTTCGGGGAAAACCAACGCAATGCTAAAAGAGGTATCACTCCCCCAAGCTTAAACCTTTGCTTGACCTCAAGCAATTCAGTTTATAAACTGAAAGTGATAAAGAAAAACTTTTACAAACTCTGTTTGCTCTTATTGTTGTAAATATGTAAAGCCAGCATTCGATTTTTCAGCAAAGATTATGAACTAACCATATTCACAATAACATTTAGGTCTCATGTTTACTCATATGAATGGCATAATCAACTAGCGAGCAATAATAATAAATCTCGGATGACAACACTTTCTCAAAACAATCATAATATGATATAACAAGATGGTATCTCGCTAGCCCTTTCTGAGACCGCAAAACATAAATGCAGAGCACGTTTAAAGATCAAGGACTGACTAGACATTGTAATTCATGGTAAAAGAGATCCAGTCAAGTCATACTCAATGTAAACTAACAGTAATGGATGCAAATGACAACGGTGCTCTCCAACTGGTGCTTTTTAATAAGAGGATGATGACTCAACATAAAAGTAAATGGATAGGCCCTTCGCAGAGGGAAGCAGGGATTTGTAGAGGTGCCAGAGCTCGGTTTTGAAATAGATATGCATAACATTTTGAGCGGTATACTTTCATTGTCAACATAACAACCGAGAGAACTCGATATCTTCCATGCTACACACATTATAGGCGGTTCCCAAACAGAATGGTAAAGTTTATACTCCCCCTCCACCAACAAGCATCAATCCATGGCTTGCTCGAAACAAGGAGTGCCTCCAACTAACAAGAGTCCCGGGGGACTTTTGTTTGCTGTTATTTTGATTTGATTTGCATAAAGCATGGGACTGGGCATCCCGGTGACTAGCCATTTTCTCGTGAATGAGGAGCGGAGTCTACTCCTCTTGAGAATAACCCTCCTAACATGGAAGATACAGACAACCCTAGTTGGTACATGAGCTATTCGAGCATACAAAACATAATGTTTATTTGAAGGTTTAGAGTTTGGCACATACAAGTTTACTTGGAACGGCATGTAGATACCGTATAGGCAGGTATGGTGGACTCATATGGAACAACTTTGGGGTTTATGGAATTGGATGCACAAGCAGTATTCCCGCTTAGTACAAGTGAAGGCTAGAAAAAGACTGGGAAGCGACCAGCTAGAGAGTGACAACAGTCATGAACATGCATTAAAATTAATCAACACCGAATGCAAGCATGAGTAGGATATAATGCACCATGAACATAAATATCATAGAGGCTATGTTGATTTTGTTTCAACTACATGCGCGAACATGTGCCAAGTCAAGCCACTCGAATCATTCAAAAGAGGATACCACCCTATCATACCACATCACAACCATTTTAATAGCATGTTGGCGCGGAAGGTAAACCATTATAAACTCCTAGCTAATTAAGCATGGCATAAGCAACTATAATCTTTAATTGTCATTGCAAACAAGTTTCTTTCATAATAGGCTGAATCAGGAACGATGAACTAATCATATTTACAAAAACAAGAGAGGTCGAGTTCATACCAACTTTTCTCAGCTCAATAAGTTCATCATATAATCACCATTATTGCCTTTCACTTGCACGACCGAATAGTGTGGATAATAATAATAATAGTGCACGTGCATTGGACTAAGCTGGAATTTGCATGCATTCAATTCAAGAGAGAAGACAAGGTAATATGGGCTATTTGTTAGATCAACAATAATGCATATGGGAGCCACTCAACATTTTCATCATGGTCTTCTCCTCTCAACCCCCAAAGGAAAGAAAAGAAACAAAACTATTTACACGGGAAAGCTCCCAACAAGCAAAAGAAGAACGAGAAATTTTTTGGGGTTTTCTTTTTAGTTACTACTACTACTACAGGCATAGAAAGTAAACTAACTAAAAGCTACAACTGATTTTTTGGTTTTTTCTTAAGGTTTATCAAACACACAAGAAGAATGCATAAAAGAGAAATAAACTAGCATGGATATTACAATGAAAAAGTATGAGCACCGACAACTAGCATGAGTGTGTGAACATGAATGTAATGTCGGTGAGAAATACGTGCTCCCCCAAGCTTAGGATTTTGGCCTCAGTTGGTCTATTGCCACGGCTGGCATGGCGGATATCCAAAGTAATAGTTGGGGTCGTACTGAGAAGGAGCCTCGGGTTTCCACTGGTAGGCAATCTCCTCCGGCTCCCACTGGTAAACTGACTGTCGTGAAGTATCAAATTGTGGTTCCGTCTTTGGCTCTGTAGCTGATGTGGGGTTTTGGTAGGCGTGAATGGCCTCCGGTGGAATAAGGTACTTGCCTGCACATAATTCAAACAAGGAAGGAGCAGGAAAAGTGATAGTCTCAGGGTGATTTTTTTCAAAAATCAGCTTGTATTTAAGCATCTTTTCCTTATTCTTAATGATAAAGTCATGTGCTACCATACTCTTATAGTCTAGAAAAACAAGAGGCAACAACTTTTCTTCTTTCTCATAATGTCTAATAGGTATGTTAAAATTTGCAGCGAGGTGCGAGGCGAAGATGCCTCCAAGGACGGGGCCCTTAGTGCGGTTCAGGTTTAACCGCTTTGCAACAATAGCGCCCATACTAAATGTGTCATCACGGAAAAAGGCATGGAAAAAAATAACAATATCAGGGGCACTAAGATTGCCATAGTTTCCGCGACCAATCAAGCATCTACTAGCAAATATTGCAAAGTAACGTAGAACAGGAAAATTTATGCTTGTAATTCTTGCATCGGAAACCTTCCTAGTTTCCCCTATAGCAATCATATCAATAAACCCTTCCACATCACTACGATGTGGTTCTTCTATGCTGCCTATAAGGGTATCTTACAGACCCGACAGAAATCAAAAAGGGACATCTCCTTATACTCATCATATAAATAGAAATCCACCGAAGGTGGCGACCTCCTAGCATGGAAATGAAAATTTTGCACAAAAATATTAGTGAGTAAGAGATACTGTTCGCGTTGGTCGTGGAGGAATTCGGTGAGGCCTGCATTCTCAGCCAACTCATAAAAATCATCATAAATCCCGGCTGCTCTCAAGAAATCATCACAAGGCCATTCACACGGCCAAACTTCTGCGGTGCGAGGGAGATTATATTTGGGCCTCTTATCCTCCTCACTTTTCTTGTCCTTCGAGCTTTGGCTCGACGAGCCCTCAAAAATCTCTTCATCTTTTTCTGAAAATTTCTAATTTTTTTAGCAACTTCAAAATAAAAGTGAACCAAACTCAACAAAATTGATAGCAACTACTCCCACAAGTGTCTAGAGACTATATCATGCCTTAGAACTACTTGGGACCATATAAATTTGACATGCAAGCTCAAGAACAGGGTCACCTAGGCAGCAAAAATTTGCAATGAATAAAGCACTAGAACAAAAACTAATTGGACCATTAGAGGAGTCACATACCAAAGAGCAATCCCCCAAAGCAGTTTTGTGAATGGAGCTTTGAGCAAGGAGATCTAAAATGGCAGCAAGGTAAGCTAGAACTCGTGCTTGAGCTGGTTGGTGATTTTTTTGGGAGGAAGGAGTGTGTGGTGGCTGGAATAAGTGGAGGGGACCCACGTGGGGTCCACGAGGCAGGGGGCGTGCCTAGGGGGGTAGGGTGCGCCCTCCACCCTCATGGGCACATCGCTGCTCCCCTGCTGTGTTTTCAATGCCAGATATTCTCAAATATTCTAGAAAAAATCATATTTAATTTTCAGGGCATTTGGAGAACTTTTATTTTCGGGGTATTTTTTATTGCATGGATAATTCAGAAAACAGACAGAAATTACTATTTTTGCTTTATTTAATATAAATAATAGAAAGTAAAAAGAGGGTACAAAGAGTTGTGTTTTCTAAATTCACCCATCTCATGCTCATCAAAAGGAATCCACTAAGAAGGTTGATCAGGTCTTGTTAACAAAACTCATTTTGAATAACATGAAACTGGAGAATTTTTGAATAACACTAGGTTACTCAACGGAGATATGCATGTCCCCAACAATAAGAATATCATATTTCTTCTTGACAGTAGGAAGAGGAAATTCAAAACCTCCAAAAATAATCGATGGAATTTTTCCAATAGAATTGATATTGTGGACTTGAGGTTGTTTCCTCGAAAAGTGTACCATATGCTCATTACCATTAACATGAAAAGTGACATTGCCTTTGGTGCAATCAATTATAGCCACTGCGGTATTCCAAAAGGGTCTTCCAAGAATAATATACATACTATCGTCCTCGGGAATATCAAGTCAAACGCATACGCAAAAAGATAGGTCTAATCATTTCAGCAAAGCGCTCAAAATCCTCATCATCCTTTTTCTTGGATGGTTTAGGAGGAGAAGGCATGGGGTTTTGAACCCATGGTTCTCTTTCTTTATTGTGCTTCCTAGCAACAAAGTCTCTCTTATCATAACGTTGATTCTTAGATTGTGGGTTATCAACATCAACAGCAGGTTCAATCTCTACATCATTGTCATTACTAGGTTGAGCATCAACATGAACATCATCATTAACATTATCACTAGGTTCATGTTCATTACCAGATTGTGTTTCAGCATCAGAAATAGAAATATCATTGGGATTCTCAGGTGTGTTAATAATAGGTTCACTAGAAGCATGCAAAGTCCTATAATTTTTCTTTTTCTTCCTCTTAGAAGGACTAGGTGTATCAACGTTATTTCTCTGGGAATCCTGCTCAATTCTCTTAGGGTAGCCCTCAGGATACAAAGGTTCCTGAGTCACTTTACCTCCTCTAGTTGCAACTCTAACAACAAAGTCATTATTCTTACTATTTAATTCATTGAGAAAATCATTCTGAGCTTTAAGTACTTGTTCTACTTGAGTGGTAACCATAGAAGCATGTTTACTAATAAGTTTAAGTTCACCTTTAACACTAGCCATATAATCACACAAGTGTTCAATCATATAAGCATTATGTTTCAATTGTCTACCAACATAAGCATTAAAATTTTCTTGTTTAACAATAAAATTATCAAACTCATCTAAGCATTGGCTAGCAGACTTATTACGAGGAATATCACCTTCATCAAATCTATAGAGAGAATTTACCTTTACTACCTGTGTCGGGTTATCAAGACCATGTGTTTCTTCAATAGGTGATGAATTAAGACCATGTATTTCTTCAACAAGAGGTAAATTCTTAACATCTTCAGCTTTTATACCTTTTTCTTTCATAGATTTCTTTGCCTCTTGCATATCTTCAGGACTGAGAAATAGAATACCCCTTTTCTTCGGAGTTGGCTTAGGAGTTGGTTCAGGAAGTGTCCAATTATTTTCATTAGTCAACATATTATTCAATAGCAATTCAGCTTGATCAACAGTTCTTTCCCTGAAAACACAACCAGCACAACTATCCAGGTAATCTCTGGAAGCATCGGTTAGTCCATTATAAAAGATATCAAGTATTTCATTTTTCTTGAGAGGATGATGATGCAAAGCATTAAGTAATTGGAGAAGCCTCCCCCAAGCTTGTGGGAGACTCTCTTCTTCAATTTGCGCAAAATTATATATTTCCCTTAAAGCAGCTTGTTTATTATGTGCGGGGAAATATTTAGCATAGAAGTAATAAATCATATCCTAGGGACTACGCACACAACCAGGATCAAGAGAATTAAACCATATCTTAGCATCACCCTTTAATGAGAACGGAATTAATTTATGGATATACTAGTAGCGAGTTTTCTCATCATTAGTAAACAGGGTAGCTATATCATTTAATTTAGTAAGATGTGCCACAACAGTTTCAGATTCATAGCCATAGAAAGGATCAGATTCAACCAAAGTAATTAACTCGGGATCGACAAAGAAATCATAATCCTTATCAGTAATAAAGATAGGTGAAGTAGCATAAGCAGGATCATAGTTCATTCTAGCATTCAAAGACTTTTCTTTAAGCTTAGCTAAGAGTTTCTTAAGATCACTTCTATCATTGCAAGCAAGAAGGTCTCTAGCAGTTTCTTCATCCATAACATAACCCTCAGGAACAACAGGCAATTCATATCTAGGGGGAGAATCTTCATCATCACTTTCATCAATATTATCAGTTTCAATAATTTCATTCTCTCTAGCCCTAGCAAGTTGTTCATCAAGAAATTCACCAAGTGGCACAGTGGTATCAAGCATAGAAGTAGTTTCGTCATAAGTATCATGCATGGCAGAAGTGGCATCATCAATAACATGCAACATATCAAAATTAATAGCAGAAGCAGGTTTAGGTGTCGCAAGCTTACTCAAAACAGAAGGTGAATCAAGTGCAGAGCTAGATGGCGGTTCCTTACCTCCCCTCGTAGTTGAGGGATAAATCTTGGTTCTTGGATCTTTCAAGTTCTTCATAGTGATAAGCAGATATAAATCCCAAGTGACTCAAAGAATAGAGCTATGCTCCCTGGCAATGGCGCCAGAAAATAGTCTTGATAACCCACAAGTATAGGGGATAACAACAGTTTTCGAGGGTAGAGTATTCAACCCAAATTTATTGATTCGACACAAGGGAAGCCAAAGAATATTCTCAAGTATTAGGAGCTGAGTTGTCAATTCAACCACACCTGGAAACATAATATCTGCAGCAAAGTAGTATGATAGTAGTGGTAACGATAACAAAAGTAATATTTTTGGGTTTTGTAGTGATTGTGACAGTAGCAACGGAAAAGTAATTAAGCGAAGAACAATGTATGAAAAGCTCGTAGGTATTAGATCGGTGATGGAGAATTATGCCGGATGCGATCGATTATGTAACAGTCATGACATAGGGTGACACAGAACTAGCTCCAGTTCACCAATGTAATGTAGGCATTGATGACCCACGAGTATAGGGGATCTATCGTGGTCCTTTCGATAAGTAAGAGTGTCGAACCCAACGAGGAGCAGAAGGAAATGATAAGCGGTTTCCAGCAAGGTATTCTCTACAAGTACTGAAATAAGTGGTAACAGATAGTTTTGTGATAAGATAATTTGTAACGAGCAACAAGTAACAAAAGTAAATAAGGTGCAGCAAGGTGGCCCAATCCTTTTTGTAGCAAAGGACAAGCTTGGACAAACTCTTATATGATGTAAAGCGCTCCCGAGGACACATGGGAATATTGTCAAGCTAGTTTTCATCACGTTCATATGATTCGCGTTCGGTACTTTGATAATTTGGTATGTCGGTGGACCGGTGCTTGGGTGTTGCCCTTACTTGGACAAGCATCCCACTTATGATTAACCTCTATTGCAAGCATCCGCAAATACAACAAAAGTAAGGTAAACCTAACCATAGCATGAAACATATGGATCCAAATCAGCCCCTTACGAAGCAACGCATAAACTAGGGTTTAAGCTTATGTCACTCTAGCAACCCATCATCTATTTATTACTTCCCAATGCCTTCCTCTAGGCCCAAATAATGGTGAAGTGTCATGTAGTCGACGTCCACATAACACCACTAGAGGAGAGACAACATACATCTCATCAAAATATCGAACGAATACCAAATTCACATGACTACTAATAGCAAGACTTCTCCCATGTCCTCAGGAACAAAAGTAACTACTCACAAAGCATAAACATGTTCATAATCAGAGGGGTATTAATATGCATATAGGATCTGAACATATGATCTTCCACCAATTAAACCAACTAGCATCAACTACAAGGAGTAATTAACACTACTAGCAACCTACTAGCACCATCTCGGACTTAGAGACAAGAATTGGATACAAGAGATGAACTAGGGTTTTGAGATGAGATGGTGCTGATGAATATGTTGATGGAGATTGCCCTCTCCCGATGAGAGGAGCGTTGGTGATGACGATGGCGATGATTGCCCCCTCCGGGAGGGAAGTTTCCCCGGCAGAACAGCTCCTCCAGAGCCCTAGATTGGTTCCGCCAAGGTTCCGCCTCGTGGCGGCGGAGTTTCATCTGAGAAGATGGCTTATGATTTTTCTTCCATCGAAAGACTCCATATAGCATAAGATGGCCACCGGAGGGCCACCAGGGGGCCCACGAGGTGCGCCCCCACCCTCTTGGGCAGGGTGTGGCCCCCCTGGTGAATTTCTTGCTCTCGGTATTTTTTATATATTTGGAAAGCATATTTCGTGAAGTTTCAGGACTTTTGGAGCTGTGCAGAATAGGTCTCTAATATTTGCTCCTTTTCCAGCCCAGAATCCCAGCTGCCGGCATTCTCCCTCTTTATGTAATCCTTGTAAAATAAGAGAGAATAGGCATAAGTATTGTGACATAATGTGTAATAACCACCCATAATGCAATAAATATTGATATAAAAGCATGATGCAAAATGGACGTATCAACTCCCCCAAGCTTAGACATCGCTTGTCCTCAAGTGAAAAGCCGAAATCGAAAAATATGTCCACATGTTTAGAGATAGAGGTGTCGATAAAAATAAAATACGGACATGAGGGCACCATGATCACTCTTAGAACAGCAACTTACATAATTCTTTATCATATAATATCTAATGCTAGAGTAATAATTCAATCACAATATTAAGTATGAATCATAAACTTCATTGAAAACTAACAAACTATAATCTCAGTCATTGAAGCAACTACAATTTATCATAACATAGGAACGAGTCAATGTATAAGAGCTTTTCAGCAAGTCCACATACTCAACTATCATATAATCTTTCACAATTGCTGACACTCACGCAGTACTTATGGGTATGGAGTTTTAATTGGACACAGAGAAAGATAGGGGCTTATAGTTTTGCCCCCCAACGTTTTACCTCAAGGGTAATGTCAACAGTAATAGTTCATGAAAACTCACATCCAATTGGCCATATATACCAGGATCTTTCCAACATATTGTGCTTGCCAAAAGGATAAAATGTAAAAAGGAAGGGTGAAGATCACCATGACTCTTATGCAATGTAGGAGATAAAAGTAAAAGATAGGCCCTTCGCAGAGGGAAGGAGAGGTTGTCATGCGCTTTTATGGTTTGATGCACAAAATCTTAATGCGAAAGAATGTCACGTTATATTGCCACTTGTGATATGGACCTTTATTATGCAGTCTGTCGCTTTTATTACTTCCATATCACACGCTCGTATAAAGCTTATTTCCTCCACACCAATCAATCATACATATTTAGAGAGCAATTTTTATTGCTTGCACCGATGACAACTTACTTGATGAATCTTACTCAATCCATAGGTAGATATGGTGGACTCTTATGGCAAGACTGGTTTAAGGGTATTTGGAAGCACAAGTAGTATCTCTACTTGGTGCAATGAATTTGGCTAGCATGATGGGGAAAGACAAGCTCATCATGTTGGAAGATCCAAGACAATATGATTTATCTTAGATGTAAGAAAACATAACCCATTACATTGTCTTCCTTGACCAATGTTAACTCTTTAACATGTCATATTTTAATGAGTGCTCACAATCATAAAAGATGTCCAAGATAGTATATTTATATGTGAATACCTCTGTTTTTTATTACTTCCTATTAATTGCAATGATGACCAAAACTGTGTTTGTCAACTCCCAATAACTTTTATTCATCATACTCTTTCTATGTGAGCTCATTACTCTCCATAAGACTTGGCGGTGGCTCCGTATCGTAAAACATGATGAATCCTTCTCTCTGATTTTTTTTCTCCCCAAACACGAATATATGAAGTTGGAGTTGAGGTCGGTGGAGCGTCAGGGGGGCCACGAGGCAGGGGGCGAGCCCAGGGGGTAGGGCGCGCCCCCCACCCTCGTGGATAGGGTGTGGGCCCCCTTGACGTGTGATACGTCTCCAACGTATCTATAATTTTTGATTGTTCCATGCTATTATATTATCTGTTTTGGATGTTAATGGGCTTATTTTTACACTTTTGTATTATTTTTGGGACTAACCTACTAACCGGAGGCCCAGCCGAAATTGCTGTTTTTTTGCCTGTTTCAGTGTTTCGTAGAAAAGGAATATCAAATGGAGTCCAAACGGAATGAAACCTCGGAAGCATGATTTTTGGAACAAACGTGATCTAGGAGACTTGGAGTGGATGTCAAGAAACAATCAAGGAGGCCACGAGGCAGGGGGCGTGCCCTCCACCATCGTGGGCCCCTCGTTGCTCCACCGACCTACTTCCTCCTCCTATATATATCCATATACCCTGCAAACATCCAGGAGCACCACAAAACCCTATTTCCACCACTGCAACCTTCTGTACCCAAGAGATCCCATCTTGGGGCCTTTTCCGGAGCTCTACCGGAGGGGAAATTGATCACGGAGGGCCTCTACATTAACTCCAGGGCCCCTCTGATGATGTGTGATTATTTTACTTCAGACCTTCGGGACAATAGCTAGTAGCTAGATGGCTTCTTATCTCTCTTTGGATCTCAATACAAAGTTCTCCTCGATTCTCTTGGAGATCTATTTGATGTAATCTTCTTTTGCGGTGTGTTTGTTGAGATCCGATGAATTGTGGGTTTATGATCAAGTTTATCTATGAACAATATTTGAATCTTCTCTGAATTCTTTTATGTATGATTGGTTTATCTTTGCATGTCTCTTCAAAAATTATCAGTTTGGTTTGGCCTACTAGATTGATCTTTCTTGCAATGGGAGAAGTGCATAGCTTTGGGTTCAATCTTACGGTGTCCTTTCCCAGTGACAGCAGGGGCAACAAGGCACGATGAAAACCGACGCAGTGCTCAAGAGGTTGCAAGAAGGACTTCCGGCGCCGTTGCCGGGGAGATCTACGCCAAGTCAAGACATACCAAGTACCCATCACAACTCTTAGCCTTTGCATTACATTATTTGCCTTTTGCCTCTCGTTTTCCTCTCCCCCACTTCACCCTTGCCGTTTTATTCGCCCTCTTTTCCTTTCGCCCTCCTTTTTCGTTCCCATTCTCTTTTCAATTTGTCTCTTTTGCTTCTTTGCTTGTTTGCTTGTGTGTTGGATTGCTTGCTTGTCATGATGGCTCAAGATAATACTAAATTGTGTGACTTTGCCAATACCAACAATAATGATTTTATCAGCACTCTGATTACTCCTCTTACTGATGCTGAATCTTGTGAAATTAATACTTCTTTGCTGAATCTTGTCATGAAAGATCCGTTTTCCGGTCTTCCTTGTGTGCTATGCAAAAGAAGAAAGATGTGGCTAATGATATTATTAAATGATACGTCTCCAACGTATCTATAATTTTTGATTGCTCCATGCTATATTATCTACTGTTTTGGATGTTTATGGGCTTTATTATACACTTTTATATCATTTTTTGGACTAACCTATTAACCCAGAGCCCAGTGCCAGTTTCTGTTTTTACCTTGTTTTAGAATACCGTGGAAAAGGAAAACCAAACGGAGTCCAATTGACCTGAAACTTCACAGAACTCATTTTTGGAAGGAAAGAAGCCCAGAAGACTTGGAGTGCACATTAGGGGACCTTCGAGGAGGCCACGAGGTAGGGGCGCGCCCTGTTGGGGAACGTAGCAGAATTTTAAAATTTTCTACGCATCACCAAGATCAATCTATGGAGTCATCTAGCAACGAGGGAGAGAGGAGTGCATCTACATACCCTTGTAGATCGCGTGCGGAAGCGTTCAAGACAATGGGGTTGATGGAGTCGTACTCGTCGTGATCCAAATCACCGATGACCAAGTGCCGAACGGACAGCACCTCCGCGTTCAACACAGGTACGGTTGGGAAGACGTCTCCTCCTTCTTGATCCAGCAAGGGGGAAGGATAGGTTGATGAAGATCCAGCAGCACGACGGCGTGGTGGTGGATGCAGCAGGATCCCGGCAGGGCTTCGCCAAGCGCAAGCGGAGAGGAGAGGTGTTACAGAGGGAGAGGGAGGCGCCAAGAGCAAGGCTCTGGCTGCCCTCCCTCCCCCCTCTTTATATAGGGGCCCTAGGGGGGGCGCCGGCCCTAGGAAGATGGATCTCCAAGGGGGCGGCGGCCAAAGGGGGTGCCTTGCCCCCAAGGCAAGGGTGGCGCCCCCACCCCTAGGGTTTCTAACCCTAGGCGCAGGGGGAGACCCAAGGGGGGTGCACCAGCCCACCAGGTCTGGTTCCCCTCCCACTTCATCCCATGGGGCCCTCCGGAATAGGTGGCCCCACCCGGTGGACCCCCGGGACCCTTCCGGTGGTCCCGGTACAATACCGGTGACCCCCGAAACCTTCCCGATGGCCGAAACTGCACTTCCTATATATAAATATTTACCTCCGGACCATTCCGGAACTCCTCGTGACGTCCGGGATCTCATCCGGGACTCCGAACAACTTTCGGGTTACTGCATACTAATATCTCTACAACCCTAGCGTCACTGAACCTTAAGTGTGTAGACCCTACGGGTTCGGGAGACATGCAGACATGACCGAGATGACTCTCCAGTCAATAACCAACAGCGGGATCTGGATACCCATGTTGGCTCCCACATGCTCCATGATTATCTCATCGGATGAACCACGATGTCGAGGATTCAATCAATCCGTATACAATTCCCTTTGTCAATCGGTACGTTACTTGCCCGAGACTCGATCGTCGGTATCCCAATACCTCGTTCAATCTCGTTACCGGCACGTCACTTTACTCGTACTGTAATGCATGATCCCGTGATCAACCACTTGATCAAATTGAGCTCATTATGATGATGCATTACCGAGCGGAACCAGAGATACCTCTCCGTCATACGGAGTGACAAATCCCAGTCTCGATTCGTGCCAACCCAACAGATACTTTCGAAGATACCTGTAGTGTACCTTTATAGTCACCCAGTTACATTGTGACGTTTGGCACACCCAAAGCACTCCTACGGTATCCGGGAGTTGCACAATCTCATGGTCTAAGGAAATGATACTTGACATTCGGAAAAGCTACAGCAAACGAACTACACGACCTTTGAGCTATGCTTAGGATTGGGTCTTGTCCATCACATCATTCTCCTAATGATGTGATCCCGTTATCAATGACATCCAATGTCCATAGTCAGGAAACCATGACTATCTTTTGATCAACGAGCTAGTCAACTAGAGGCTCACTAGGGACGTGTTGTGGTCTATGTATTCACACATGTATTACGATTTCCGGATAACACAATTATAGCATGAACAATAGACAATTATCATGAACAAAGAAATATAATAATAACCATTTTATTATTGCCTCTAGGGCATATTTCCAACAGTCTCCCACTTGCAATAGAGTCAATATTCTAGTTACATTGTGATGAATCGAACACCCATGCAGTTCTGGCGTTGATCATGTTTTGCTCTAGGGAGAGGTTTAGTCAACGGATCAGCCACATTCAGGTCCGTATGTACTTTACAAATCTCTGTGTCTCCATTTTGATTCACGAATGGAGTTGAAGCGACGCTTGATATGCCTGGTCTTCCTATGAAACCTGGGCTCCTTGGCAAGGGCAATAGCTCCAGTGTTGTCACAGAAGAGAGTCATCGGGCCCGACGCATTGGGTATGACTCCTAGGTCGGTAATGAACTCCTTCACCCAGACTTATTCTTGTGTTGCCTCTGAGGCTGCCATGTACTCCGCTTCACATGTAGATCCCACCACAACGCTCTGCTTGCAACTGCACCAGCTTACTACCCCACCATTCAAAATATACACGTATCCAGTTTGTGACTTAGAGTCATCCAGATCTGTGTCGAAGCTAGCATCGACGTAACCCTTTACGACGAGCTCTTCGTCACCTCCATAAACGAGAAACATATCCTTAGTCCTTTTCAGGTACTTCAGGATATTCTTGACCATTGTCCAATGTTCCATGCCGGGATTACTTTGGTACCTTCCTACCAAACTTACGGCAAGGTTTACATCAGGTCTGGTACACAGCATAGCATACATGATAGACCCTATGGCCGAGGCATAGGGGACGACACTCATCTTTTCTCTATCTTCTGCCGTGGTCGGGCATTGAGCCGTGCTCAATCTCGTACCTTGCAATACGGGCAAGAACCCCTTCTTTGACTGATCCATTTTGAACTTCTTCAATATCTTGTCAAGGTACGTACTCTGTGAAAGACCAATGAGGCGTCTCGATCTATCTCTATAGATCTTGATGCCTAATATATAAGCAGCTTCTCCAAGATCCTTCATTGAAAAACACTTGTTCAAGTAGGCCTTTATGCTTTCCAAGAATTCTATATCATTTCCCATCAACAGTATGTCATCCACATACAATATGAGAATTGCTACAGAGCTCCCACTCACTTTCTTGTAAATGTAGGCTTCTCCATAAGTCTGCGTAAACCCAAACGCTTTGATCATCTCATCAAAACGAATGTTCCAACTCCGAGATGCTTGCACCAGCCCATAAATTGAGCGTTGGAGCTTGCAGACCTTGTCAGCATTCTTAGGATCGACAAAACCTTTCGGCTGCATCATATACAATTCTTCCTTAAGGAAACCACTAAGGGATGCCGTTTTGACGTCCATTTGCCAAATTTCATAATCATAGAATGCGGCAATTGCTAACATGATTCGGACGGACTTCAGCTTCGCTACGGGTGAGAAAGTCTCATCGTAGTCAACCCCTTGAACTTGTCGATAACCCTTAGCGACAAGCCGAGCTTTATAGATGGTCACATTACCATCCGCGTCTGTCTTCTTCTTAAAGATCCATTTATTTTATATGGCTCGCCGTTCAACGGGCAAGTTAGTCAAAGTCCATACTTCGTTTTCATACATGGATCCTATCTCAGATTTCATGGCTTCCAGCCATTTGTCGGAATCCGAGCCCGCCATCGCTTCTTCATAGTTCGAAGGTTAACCGTTGTCTAAGAACATGATTTCCAAGACAGGGTTGCCATACCACTCTGGTGCGGAACGTGTCCTCGTGGACCTACGAAGTTCAGTAGCAACTTGATCTGAAGTTTCATGATCATCATCATCAACTTCCTCCCTAGTCGGTGCTGGCACCTCAGGAACATTTTCTTGAGCTGTGTCACTTACCGGTTCAAGAGGTAATACTTCATCAAGTTCTACTTTCCTCCCACTTATTTCTTTCGAGAGATACTCTTTCTCTAGAAAGGACCCATTCTTGTCAACAAAGATCTTGCCTTCGGATCTGAGGTAGAAGGTATACCCAATAGTTTCTTTAGGGTATCCTATGAAGACGCATTTTTCCGATTTGGGTTCGAGCTTTTCAGGTTGAAGTTTCTTGACATAAGCATCGCATACCCAAACTTTTAGAAATGACAGCTTAGGTTTCTTCCCAAACCATAATTCATACGGTGTTGTCTCAATGGATTTCGACGGAGCCCTATTTAAAGTGAATGCGGCAGTCTCTAAAGCATAGCCCCAAAATGACAGCGGTAAATCGGTAAGAGACATCATAGATCGCACCATATCCACTAGAGTGCGATTACGACGTTCGGACACACCATTACGCTGAGGTGTTCCAGGCGGTGTGAGTTGTGAAACTATTCCACATTTTCTTAAGTGTGTGCCAAATTTGTGACTCAAGTATTCTCCCCCACGATCTGATCGCAAGAACTTGATTTTTCTGTCACGTTGATTCTCAACCTCGCTCTGAAATTCCTTGAACTTTTCAAAGGTCTCAGACTTGTGTTTCATTAGGTAGACATACCCATATCTACTTAAGTCATCAGTGAGGGTGAGAACATAACGATAGCCACCGCGAGCCTCAACACTCATTGGACCACACACATCAGTATGTATGATTTCCAATAAGTTGGTTGCTCGCTCCATTGTTCCTGAGAACGGAGTCTTGGTCATTTTACCCATGAGGCATGGTTCACACGTGTCAAATGATTCATAATCAAGAGACTCCAAAAGTCCATCTGCATGGAGCTTCTTCATGCGTTTGACACCTATGTGACCAAGGCGGCAGTGCCACAAGTATGTGGGACTATCATTATCAACCTTACATCTTTTGTTATTCACACTATGAATATGTGTAACATTACGCTCGAGATTCATTAAGAATAAACCATTCACCATTGGAGCATGACCATAAAACATATCTCTCATATAAATAGAACAACCATTATTCTCGGATTTAAATGAGTAGCCATCTCGAATTAAACGAGATCCTGATACAATGTTCATGCTCAAAGCTGGTACTAAATAACAATTATTGAGGTTTAAAACTAATCCCGTAGGTAAATGTAGAGGTAGCGTGCCGACGGCGATCACATCGGCCTTGGAACCATTCCCGACGCGCATCGTCACCTCGTCCTTCGCCAGTCTCCGCTTATTCTGTAGCTCCTGCTTTGAGTTACAAATGTGAGCAACCGCACCGGTATCAAATACCTAGGAGTTACTACAAGTACTGGTAAGGTACACATCAATTACATGTATATCACATATACCTTTAGTGTTGCCGGCCTTCTTATCCGCTAAGTATTTGGGGCAGTTCCGCTTCCAGTGACCACTTCCCTTGCAATAAAAACACTCAGTCTCAGGCTTGGGTCCATTCTTTGGCTTCTTCCCGGCAGCTTGTTTACTGGGCGCGGCAACTCCCTTGCTGTCCTTCTTGAAGTTCTTTTTACCCTTGCCTTTCTTGAACTTAGTGGTTTTATTCACCATCAACACTTGATGTTCCTTTTTGATTTCTACCTCCGCTGATTTCAGCATTGAATATACCTCAGGAATGGTCTTTTCCATCCCCTGCATATTGAAGTTCATCACAAAGCTCTTGTAGCTCGATGGAAGCGACTGAAGGATTCTGTCAATGACCGCGTCATCCGGGAGATTAACTCCCAGCTGAGTCAAGCGGTTATGCAACCCAGACATTTTGAGTATGTGCTCACTGACAGAACTATTTTCCTCCATCTTACAGCTGAAGAACTTGTCGGAGACTTCATATCTCTCGACCCGGGCATGAGCTTGGAAAACCATTTTCAGCTCTTCGAACATCTCATATGCTCTGTGTCTCTCAAAACGCTTTTGGAGCCCCGGTTCTAAGTTGTAAAGCATGCCGCACTGAACGAGGGAGTAATCATCGGCACGTGACTGCCAAGCGTTCATAACGTCTTGGTTCTCTGGGATAGGTGCGTTACCTAGCGGTGCTTCTAGGACATAATCTTTCTTGGCAGCTATGAGGATGATCCTCAAGTTCCGGACGCAGTCCGTATAGTTGCTGCCATCATCTTTCAGCTTGGTTTTCTCTAGGAACACGTTGAAGTTGAGGACAACATGGGCCATTTGATCTACAAGACATATTGTAAAGATTTTAGACTAAGTTCATCTAATCAAATTACTCAATGAACTCCCACTCAGATAGACATCCCTCTAGTCATCTAAGTGAAACATGATCCGAGTCAACTAGGCCGTGTCCGATCATCACGTGAGACGGACTAGTCAACATCGGTGAACATCTTCATGTTGATCGTATCTTCTATACGACTCATGCTCGACCTTTCAGTCTTCTGTGTACCGAGGCCATGTCTATACATGCTAGGCTCGTCAAGTCAACCTAAGTGTATTGCGTGTGTAAATCTGGCTTACACCCTTTGTATTCAAACGTTAGAATCTATCACACCCGATCATCACATGGTGCTTCGAAACAATGAACCTTCGCAACGGTGCACAGTTAGGGGGAACACTTTCTTGAAATTATTACGAGGGATCATCTTATTTAAGATACCATCGTTCTAAGCAAATAAGATGTAAAACATGATAAACACCACATGCAATCAAATAGTGACATGATATGGCCAATATCATTTGCTCCTTTTGATCTCCATCTTCGGGGCTCCATGATCATCGTTGTCACCGGCATGACACCATGATCTCCATCATCGTGTCTTCTTGAAGTTGTCTCGTCATCTATTACTTCTACTATGGCTAACGCTTTAGCAATAAAGTAAAGTAATTACATGACGTTTATGTTGACACGCAGGTCATAAATAAATAAAGACAACTCCTATGGCTCCTGCCGGTTGTCATACTCATCGACATGCAAGTCGTGATTCCTATTACAAGAACATGATCATCTCATACATCACATATATCATTCATCACATCCTTTGGCCATATCACATCACAAAACACTTGCTGCAAAAACAAGTTAGACGTCCTCTAATTGTTGTTGCAAGTTTTTACGTGACTGCTATAGGTTTCTAGCAAGAACGTTTCTTACCTATGCCAAAACCACAACGTGAATTGCCAATTTATATTTACCCTTCATAAGGACCCTGTTCATCGGATCCGATCTGACTAAAGTGGGAGAGACAGACACCCGCCAGCCACCTTATGCAACTAGTGCATGTCAGTCGGTGGAACCGGTCTCACGTAAGCGTACGTGTAAGGTTGGTCCGGGCCGCTTCATCCCACAATGCCGCCGAATCAGGATAAGACTAGTAACGGCAAGATAATTGACAATATCGACGCCCACAACAGCTTTGTGTTCTACTCGTGCATAGTAACTACGCATAGACCTAGCTCATGATGCCACTGTTGGGGAACGTAGCAGAATTTTAAAATTTTCTACGCATCACCAAGATCAATCTATGGAGTCATCTAGCAACGAGGGAGAGAGGAGTGCATCTACATACCCTTGTAGATCGCGCGCGGAAGCGTTCAAGAGAACGGGGTTGATGGAGTCGTACTCGTCGTGATCCAAATCGCCAATGACCAAGTGCCGAACGGACAACACCTCCGCGTTCAACACACGTACGGTTGGCAAGATGTCTCCTCCTTCTTGATCCAGCAAGGGGGAAGGAGAGGTTGATGAAGATCCAGCAACACGACGGCGTGGTGGTGGATGCAGCAGGATCCCAGCAGGGCTTCGCCAAGTGCAAGCGGGAAGGAGAGCTGTTATGGAGGGAGAGGGAGGCGCCAAGAGCAAGGGTCTGGCTGCCCTCCCTCCCCCCCCTCTTTATATAGGGGCCCTAGGGGGGGCGGCCTGAGGGAGATGGATCTCCAAGGGGGCGGCGGCCAAAGGGGGTGCCTTGCCCCCCAACCCCTAGGGTTTCTAACCCTAGGCACAGGGGGAGGCCCAAGGGGGGCGCACCAGCCCACCAGGGGCTGGTTCCCCTCCCACTTCAGCCCACAGGCCCTACGGAATAGGTGGCCCCACCCGGTGGACCCCCGGGACCCTTCCGGTGGTCCCGGTACAATACCGGTGACCCCCGAAACCTTCCTGATGGCCGAAACTGCACTTCCTATATATAAATCTTTACCTCCGAACCATTCCGGAACTCCTCGTGACGTCCAGGATCTCATCCGGGACTCCGAACAACTTTTGGGTTACTGCATACTAATATCTCTACAACCCTAGCGTCACCGAACCTTAAGTGTGTAGACCCTATGGGTTCGGGAGACATGCAGACATGACCAAGATGACTCTCCGGTCAATAACCAACAGCGGGATCTGGATACCCATGTTGGCTCCCACATGCTCCACGATGATCTCATTGGATGAACCACGATGTCGAGGGTTCAATCAATCCGTATACAATTCCCTTTGTCAATCGGTACATTACTTGCCCGAGACTCGATCGTCGGTATCCTAATACCTCGTTCAATCTCGTTACCGGCAAGTTACTTTACTCGTACTGTAATGCATGATCCCGTGATCAACCACTTGATCGCATTGAGCTCAATATGATGATGCATTACCGAGTGGTCCCAGAGATACCTCTCCGTCATACGGAGTGACAAATCCCAGTCTCGATTCGTGCCAACCCAACAGATACTTTCGGAGATACCTGTAGTGTACCTTTATAGTCACCAGTTACGTTGTGATGTTCGGCACACCCAAAGCACTCCTACGGTATCCGGGAGTTGCACAATCTCATGGTCTAAGGAAATGATACTTGACATTCGGAAAAGCTACTGCGACCAGACCTCAAACAGTCTGATCTCTGTGCTCCGGTGTCATCCCTGGATCAGTAATGCTGACACCACACAGTACTCAGAGGATTTATAGCAGAGTAGCAATCACACACTTATTACATCGAGTGTCTCAAAAGAGAACTTATTACAATAAATATGGCTTAAGGCCATCTAATAACGATAACAGCGGAAGGCTTGGAAGATAAGTGAGTCCATCAACTCCAACGGCATCACTGAGTATAGAACCATGACCTAAAAACTCCTTAATCGTCGTCTGAAAAGTCTGCAACATTAACGTTGCAGCCCGAAAACGGGTCAGCACATGGAATATGCTGGCAAGGTAACACATAGAGAGTAATGGAATGAAACAGCTATACTATATGCATATTTGGCTGGTGGAAAGCTCTATGGTTACAGTTTTGCGTAAAGCCAATTTTTTCCTACTCCAAAGGAATAAATTTAATTACTATCATGGTGGTTGTTAAACATTGAGAATGGTTGACAGCATTCTCAATCCCAATTAAGCATCATCATTAAACATAACCCAACAAAATTTATTTTAGAGTAACATGTTGAGATTCACATGAAAATCCAGGTACTAGATACTCAAGATGTCCATAACCGGGGACACGGCTAACCATGATTAGTTTATTACACTCTGCAAAGGTTTGCGCACTTTTCCCCACAAGACTCGATCGCCTCCGTTTGTTTTCTCGCACTACATGGTGTTTGAGAAGACGGATGACCGAGACATAGTCTTTCAGAAGCGCTAGCACCTTACGATCGGGTAGACCGTACCACCTACATCCCCTACATCTGCTAGTCTACCTCTGTAAGAGTTCGCACAACTTAGTCAACTATGCTAGAGCCCATAATATCTTGTGGCTGCACACGGAAGTTTCTAGTATGAATAGTCTCATGATCCCTTTGAGCCTGGGTGGCGGTCCAAAAGAAAACAGGCAAGTCCTGGAATACCCAGGTGCCTCAATCCACCCAGATGTGTGTTTAAGTTGCCACCTTAGATAAACCATTAATTAACAATCTCACATCTGTCATGGATTTCACTCACCCAATCCACGTCTACTAGCATAGCATGGCATAATAAGCAAACGTAGAAGTAACTCCCAAAGGTTTGATAATAAACAGGTAATAGGTACTACCTCATCTACTTCCCATCCCATAATTTAATTAGATCCTAATCATGCAATGTGTGAGGTTTGATCTAATGCAATAAAACTGGGTAGTAGAAAAGGTATGATCAAAGTGTTACTTGCCTTGCTGATGATCCGGGAAACCTAGCGATTTGAAGTAACAGGCGGCGCACTCCGGATACTCTATCGCAAACAACAAACGAGCATACAATAAGTACTCATCTAATGCACAGGTAAAACTCAAATAAGAGATCTAACCAGAAGGTTCAACTTAAGAACTCCGGTTGGCAAAAAAATCGAATCGAACAAAGCAACGAAAGTCAAACGGCGAAAGAAAACAACTTCAATGTCCATAGTCAGGAAACCATGACTATCTTTTGATCAACGAGCTAGTCAACTAGAGGCTCACTAGGGACGTGTTGTGGTCTATGTATTCACACATGTATTACGATTTCCGGATAACACAATTATAGAATGAACAATAGACAATTATCATGAACAAAGAAATATAATAATAACCATTTTATTATTGCCTCTAGGGCATATTTCCAACACGCCCTCCACCCTCGTGGGCCCCTCATGGCTCCCCTGGCGTATGTCTTTCACCCATATATAGCCACGTACCCTAAAACTATCGGAGAGCACAATAGATCGGGAGTTCCGCCGCCAAAAGCCTCCGTAGCCACCGAAAGCCAATCTAGACCCGTTCCGGCACCCTGCCGGAGGGGGGGAATCCCTCTCCGGTGGCCATCTTCATCATCCCGGTGCTCTCCATGACGAGGAGGGAGTAGTTCTCCCTCGGGGCCGAGGGTTTGTACCAGTAGCTATGTGTTTGATCTCTCTCTCTCTCTCTCGTGTTCTTGAGGTGATACGATCTTGATGTATCGCAAGCTTTGCTATTATATTTGGATCCTATGATGTTTCTTTCCCCCCTCTACTCTCTTGTAATGGATTGAGTTTCCCCCTTGAAGTTATATTATCGGATTGAGTCTTTAAAGATTTGAGAACACTTGATGTATGTCTTGCCGTGGATATCTGTGGTGACAATGGGATATCACGTGATTCATTTGATGTATGTTTTGGTGATCAACTTGCGGGTTCCGCCCATGAACCTATGCATAGGGGTTGGCACACGTTTTCGTCGTGATTCTCCGGTAGAACTTTGGGGCACTCTTTGAGGTTCTATGTGTTGGTTGAATAGATGAATCTGAGATTGTGTGATGCATATCGTATAATCATACCCACGGAAACTTGAGGTGACATTGGAGTATCTAGGTAACATTAGGGTTTTGGTTGATTTGTGTCTTAAGGTGTTATTCTAGTACGAACTCCAGGGCTGTTTGTGACACTTATAGGAATAGCCCAACGGATTGATTGGAAAGAATAACTTTGAGGTGGTTTCGTACCCTACCATAATCTCTTCGTTCGTTCTCCGCTATTAGTGACTTTGGAGTGACTCTTTGTTGCATGTTGAGGGATAGTTATGTGATCCAATTATGCTATTATTGTTGAGGGAACTTGCACTAGCGAAAGTATGAACCATAGGCCTTGTTTCAACGCATTGCAATACCGTTTACGCTCACTTTTATCATTAGTTACCTTGCTGTTTTTACATTTTCAGATTTCAAAAACCTTTATCTACTATCCATACCACTTGTATCACCATATCTTCGCCGAACTAGTGCACCTATACAATTTACCATTGTATTGGGTGTGTTGGGGACACAATAGACTCTTTGTTATTTGGTTGCAGGGTTGCTTGAGAGAGACCATCTTCATCCTACGCCTCCTACGGATTGATAAACCTTAGGTCATCCACTTGAGGGAAATTTGCTACTGTCCTACAAACCTCTACACTTGGAGGCCCAACAACGTCTACAAGAAGAAGGTTATGTAGTAGACATCATTAAACTTAAGCTATTTCCGTTTTTGCGCTTAGAGATCGTGCTAAAGCTTGGTTTTCATCTTTGCCTAAAAATAGTATTGATTCGTGGAATAAGTGCAAAGATGCTTTTATCTCTAAGTATTTTCCTCCTGCTAAGATCATCTCTCTTAGAAACGATATTATGAACTTTAAGCAACTTGATCATGATCAGGTTGCACAATCTTGAGAGAGGATGAAATTAATGATACGTAATTGCCCTACACATGGATTGAATTTATGGATGATTATACAAAAAATTTATGCCAGATTGAATTTTGCTTCTAGAAATCTTTTAGATTCGGTTGCGGGAGGCACTTTTATGCAAATCACTTTAGGAGAAGCTACCAAACTCCTAGATAATATTATGGTTAATTATTCTCAATGGCACGCTGAAAGATCTACTAGTAAAAAAGTTCATGCAATTGAAAAGATTAATGTTTTGAGTGGAAAGATGGATGGACTTATGAAATTTTTTGCTAATAAGAGTTCACTACTGATCCTAATGATATGCCTTTGTCTACTTTGATTGAGAATAATAATGAATCTATGGATGTGAATTTTGTTGGTAGGAACAATTTTGGTAATAACGCGTATAGAGGTAATTTTAATCCTAGGCCGTTTCCTGGTAATTCCTCTAATAATTATGGTAATTCCTACAACAATTCTTATGGAAATTATAATAAGATACCCTCTGATTTTGAATCTAGTATTAAAGAATTTATTAGTTCGCAAAAGAATTTCAATGCTTTGTTGAAGAAAAATTGCTTAAGATTGATGAATTGGCTAGGAACGTGGATAGAATTTCTCTTGATGTTGATTCTTTGAAACTTAGATCTATTCCACCTAAGCATGGTATCAATGAGTCTCTCAAAGCCATGAGAATTTCCATTGATGAGTGCAAAGAAAGAACCGCTAAGATGCGTTCTAAGAAAGATTGCTTTGTGAAAGCGTGTTCTTCTAGTTTTCATGATAATAAAGATGAAGATCTAAAAGTGATTGATGTGTCCCCTATTAAATCCTTGTTTTGAAATATTAATCTTGATAATGATGGGACTGGAGATGAGTCAACTTTAGTTAGAAGGGGTCCCAAAAATTCGGAGTTTTTAGATCTTGATGCAAAAGTTGATAAAAGTGGGATTGGAGAGGTCAAAACTTTAAATATCAATGAACCCACTATCTTGGATTTAAAGGAATTTAATTATGATAATTGCTCTTTGATAGATTGTATTTCCTTGTTGCAATCCGTGCTAAATTCTACTCATGCTTATAGTCAAAATAATGCTTTTACTAAACATATCGTTGATGCTTTGATGCAATCTTATGAAGAAAAACTTGAGTTGGAAGTTTCTATCCCTAGAAAACTTTATGATGAGTGGGAACCTACAATTAAAATTAAAATTAAAGATCATGAATGCTATGCTTTGTGTGATTTGGGTGCTAGTGTTTCCACGATCCCAAAAACTTTGTGTGATTTGCTAGGTTTCCGTGAATTTGATGATTGTTCTTTAAACTTGCACCTTGCGGATTCCACTATTAAGAAACCCATGGGAAAGATTAATGATGTTCTTATTGTTGCAAATAGGAATTTTGTGCCCGTAGATTTCATTGTTCATGATATAGATTGCAATCCTTCATGTCCTATTATTCTTGGTAGACCTTTCCTTAGAACGATTGGTGCAATTATTGATATGAAGGAAGGGAATATTAGATTCCAATTTCTGTTAAGGAGAGGCATGGAACACTTACCTAGAAATAAAATTAAATCACCATATGAATCTATTATGAGAGCCACTTATGGATTGCCTACCAAAGATGGCAATACCTAGATCTATCTTCGCTTTTATGCCTAGCTAGGGGTGTTAAACAATAGCGCTTGTTGGGAGGCAACCCAATTTTATTTTTGTTCCTTGTTTTTTTGCTCCTGTTTAGCAATAAATAATTTATCTAGCCTCTGTTTTGGTTGTGTTTTTTTGTTTAATTAGTGTTTGTGCCAAGTAGAACCGTTGGGAAGACTTGGGGAAAGTCTTTTTGATCTTGCTGTAAAAAACAGAAACTTTAGCGCTCACGATAATTACTGACATTTTTTATTGGAGAGTGCTGTTTAGTTAATTAGTTTTGCAGATGATTAATAGATAAATTCCTCATGCCCAGAAATTTATTTTAGAATTTTTGGGGTTCCAGAAGTTTGCGTTAGTTACAGATTACTACATACTATTCTGTTTTTGACAGATTCTGTTTTTCATGTGTTGTTTGTTTATTTTGATGAATCTATGGCTAGTAATAGAGTTTATAAAGCATAGAGAAGTTGGAATACAGTAGGTTTAACACCAACATAAATAAATAATGAGTTCATTACAGTACCTTGAAGTGGTGTTTTGTTTTCTTTCGCTAACGGAGCGCACGAGATTTTCTTGTTAAGTTTTGTGTTGTGAAGTTTTCAAGTTTTGGGTAAAGATTTGATGGATTATGGAACAAGGAGTGGCAAGAGCCTAAGCTTGGGGATGCCCAAGGCACCCCAAGGTAAATCCAAGGACACCAAAAAGCCTAAGCTTGGGGATGCCCTGGAAGGCATCCCCTCTTTCGTCTTCGTTCATCGGTAACTTTACTTGGAGCTATATTTTTATTCGCCACATGATATGTGTTTTGCTTGGAGCGTCTTGTATGATTTGAGTCTTGGCCTTTTAGTTTACCACAATCATCCTTGCTGTACACACCTTTTGAGAGAGAGACACATGAATTGGAATTTATTAGAATACTCTATGTGCTTCACTTATATCTTTTGAGCTATATAGTTTTTGCTCTAGTGCTTCACTTCATTGAAAACTAACAAACTATAATCTCAGTCATTGAAGCAATTGCAATTTATCATAACATAGGAAAGAGTCAATATCTGAGCTTTTCAGCAAGTCCACATACTCAACCATCTTTTAGTCTTTCACACTTGCTAACACTCACGCAACATTTATGGGTATGAAGTCTTAATCGGACACAGAGAAAGATAGGGGCTTATAGTTTTGCCTCCCAACGTTTTACCTCAAGGGTAATGTCAACAATAATAGTTCATGAAAACTCACATCCAATTAGCCATATATACTAGGATCTTTCCAACATATTGTGCTTGCCAAAAGATAAAATATAAAAAGGAAAGGTTAAGATCACCATGACTCTTATGTAAGGTGGGAGATAAAAGTAAAAGATAGGCCCTTCGCAGAGGGAAGCAGAGGTTGTCATGTGCTTTTATGGTTGGATGCACAAAATCTTAATGCGAAAGAACGTCACTTTATATTGCCACTTGTGATATGGACCTTTATTATGCAGTCCGTCGCTTTTGTTTCTTCCATATCACAAGATCGTATAAAGCTTATTTTCTCCCACACTAATAAGTCATACATATTTAGAGAGCAATTTTTATTACTTGCACCGATGACAACTTACTTGAAGGATCTTACTCAATCCATAAGTAGATATGGTGGACTCTCATGGAAAAACTGGGTTTAGGGATATTTGGAAGCACAAGTAATATCTCTACTTGGTGCAAAGAATTTGGCTAGTATGAGGGGAAAAGGCAAGCTCAATCATGTTGGATGATCCATGATAATATAATTTATCTCAGATGTAAGAAAACATAACACATTACGTTGTCTTCCTTGTCCAACGTCAACTCTTTAGCATATCATTTTTTAGTGAGTGCTCACAATCATAAAAGATGTCCAAGATAGTATATTTATGTGTGAAGACCTCTCTTTCTTTATTACTTCCTATTAATTGCAACGATGACCAAAACTATGTTTGTCAACTCTCAACAACTTTTATTCATAATACTCTTTATATGTGAGCTCATTACTCTCCATAAGATCCTTATGATCTCTTTTATTTCTTTTTATTCTTCTCTCTTTTTATTTTATTCCCTCAAGATCATAGCAAAATAAGCAAGCCCTTGACTCAACACTAATCTTTATTATATAGCTCACAAACTCGATTACATAGAGGGATCATAAAGCAAAACTCACAACTAGATCATACTAAAAACTTTTATTCTACTAAATCAAAATATTATCAGAAGGACCGTACTAAGAAAAACGGTAAAGACGAAGGTGATGGTGATACGATACCGGGGCACCTCCCCAAAGCTTGGCAGTTGCCAAGGGGAGTGCCCATACCCATGTGATTATATCTCTTTTGCCGGTGAAGGAGTTGGAGTTGTTGATGATTTAGGCTTGTCGTCCCTCTTCCAAGGCATAGGCTCACCATCATAGAAGGATGATCGAGTCTTCTAAGTCCTCAAATCTGCAGCCAAACTCATCCTTTTGAATCAATATTCATACTCACAGTTTTGATTTTGCAGGTCATAGATCTGGGCTTGGAGGTGCTCGATTTTCTCATGAAGCTTGAAGATGGCCTCCCCGATGTCCTTGACGTCCAGCTTGTGGTTGTTGGCGAACTCCATGATCATAATGTGATTGGAGTCGAGTCCACACTCCACCATCTCCTGACACTTGAAAACTTGTTGCTCCAATGCCTCGAGCCTTGCCTCCGTGCTTTCGGTCTTCCTTGGTCCCTCAACATCGTGGATGTGCAACAACCCCTCATGCATCTCAATGGTTTGAGGGTGTTGCAACACCTCCGCGAGGTAGGGGTTGATGATTGTTGGTGTCAAAACCGGCGGATCTCGGGTAGGGGGTCCTGAACTGTGCGTCTAAGGCGGATGGTAACAGGAGGCAGTGGACACGATGTTTTACCCAGGTTCGGGCCCTCTTGATGGAGGTAAAACCCTACGTCCTGCTTGATTTATTCTTGATGATATGAGTATTACAAGAGTTGATCTACCACGAGATCGGAGAGGCTAAACCCTAGAAGCTAGCCTTTGGTCTGATTGTTCTTTATTGTGTCCTACGGACTAAAACCCTCCGGTTTATATAGACACCGGAGAGGGTTAGGATTACACAAGGTCGGTTACAAAGGAGGAGATATACATATCCGTATTGCCTAGCTTGCCTTCCACGCCAAGTAGAGTCCCATCCGGACACGGGACGAAGTCTTCAATCTTGTATCTTCATAGTCCAACAGTCCGGCCGAAGGATAGAGTCCGGCTGTCCGGAGACCCCCGAATCCCGGACTCCCTCAATGACCTTCTCGAAGAACTTGTCCTTGGGGGCACTTGAAGACGACATGATGACCTAGATCTGTGAGAAACACAGCTCGAAACAAAGACGAGAGATATTTGCGTGATACAGGAGTCAAAACCTCTGGGAGATTATATAATGAATTTTTACCAACCAAAATACGTAACGTGCAAGAAAACGGAGTCCGGAGAGCGCACGAGGTGCCCACGAGGCAGGGGGCACGCCCAGGGGGTAGGGCGTGCCCCCCACCCTCGTGGATCCCTCGTGTCCTTCCCGGACTGCTTCTTATTTTTCTATTTTTCTAAATATTACAAAACGGAGAAAAATTGCCATTAGAACTGTTTTGGAGTTGGTTTACTTACCGTACCACATACCTATTCCTTTTCGGAGTCTAAAACGTTCCGGAAAGTGTCCCTTATGTATTCCTCCGGGGTTACGGTTTCAATAACATTGGTTTCAACATTTATACGATTGCCTAAGATATAATGTTTGATTCTTTGACCGTTCACCACCTTCGGATTTGTGCCTTCGAAGTTGTTGATTTTTATGGCACTGGAACGATATACCTCCTCGATAACGTAAGGACCTTCCCATTTAGAGAGTTCTCCTGCAAAAAATCTTAAACGAGAGTTGTATAACAATACAGTCACCTACATTAAACTCACGCTTTTGTATCCTTTTGTCATGCCATATTTTAAATTTTTCTTTAAACAATTTGGCATTCTCATAGGCTTGGGTTCTCCATTCATCAAGTGAGCTAATGTCAAATAACCTTTTCTCACCGGCAAGTTTAAAATCATAATTAAGCTCTTTAATAGCCCAATAATCCTTATGTTCTAGTTCGAGAGGTAAGTGACATGCTTTTCCATAAACCATTTTATACGGAGACATACCCATAGGATTTTTATATGCAGTTCTATTGACCCATAATGCATCATCAAGTTTCTTGGACCAATTCTTTCTAGATCTATTAACAGTCTTTTGCAAAATTAATTTGAGTTCTCTATTAGTCAATTCTACTTGACCACTAGACTGTGGGTGATAAGGAGATGCAATTCTATGATTAACATCATACTTAGCAAGCATTTTATGGAAAGTGGCATGAATAAAATGTGAACCACCATCAGTCATTAAATATCTAGGGACTCCAAACCTCGGAAAAGTAACTTCTTTAAGCATCTTAATAGAGGTGTTATGATCGACACTACTAGTTGGAATAGCTTCTACCCACTTAGTAAGGTAATCAACAGCAACTAAAATATGTGTATATCCATTAGAGGTAGGAAAAGGTCCCATATAATCAAAGCCCCAAACATCAAATGGTTCAATAACAAGTGAATAATTCATAGGCATTTCTTGACGTCTACTAATATTACCAATTATTTAACATTCATCACAAGATACAACAAACTTACGGGCATCCTTGAAGAGAGTTGGCCGATAAAAACCGGATTGCAATACCTTATGTGCAGTTCTATCTCCAGCATGGTGTCCTCCATAAGCCTCAGAGTGACACTTGCGTAGGATCTATTCATGTTCATGCTCAGGTACACAATGTCTAATAATACCATCTACTCCTTCTTTATAAAGATGTGGGTCATCCCAAAAGTAATGTCTCAAATCATAGAAGAACTTTTTCTTTTGCTGGTATGTGAAACTAGATGGTATAAATTTAGTAACAATATAATCAGCATACCATGGAGCAGTTCGAGAAGCATTTATGACATTTAATTGTTCATCAGGAAAGCTATCATCAATAGGTAGTGGGACATCAAGAATATTCTCTAACCTAGACAAGTTGTCTGCAACGGGGTTCCCAGCTCCCTTTCTATCAATAATATGCAAATGAAATTCTTGTAGCAAGAGAACCCATCTAATAAGTCTGGGTTTAGCATCTTTATTTTCCATAAGATATTTAATAGCAGCATGATCCGTGTGAAGTTTTACTAGCATATTGAATAACATTTAATTTCTTGTCAACTCTTTGCCCTAGAACAACACCTACAACATAATCATTAGCATCACACATAATTTCAAAAGGTAAATTCCAATCAGGTGGCTGAACAGGTGCAGAGATCAATGCTTTCTTAAGTATTTCAAATGCTTCTACACAATCATTATCAAAGACGAACGGTATATATTTTTGTAATAAATTAATCAGAGGCTGAGAAATTTTTGAGAAGTCCTTAATGAACCTCCTATAAAAGTCGGCATGACCAAGGAAACTTCTTATACCTTTGATGTCCTTGGGACACGGCATCTTTTCAATAGCATCAACTTTATCTTTATCAACTTCAATGCCTCTTTCAAAAAATTTGTGCCCCAAGACAATACCTTCATTAACCATAAAGTGGCATTTCTCCCAATTCAAGACAAGGTTAGTTTCTTCACATCTCTACAAAACTCGATCAAGGTTGCTTAAGCTATCATCAAAAGAGGATCCATAAACAGAGAAATCATCCATGAATACCTCACAAATCTTTTCACAAAAATCAGAAAATATAGCCATCATGCATCTTTGAAAGGTAGCAGGTGCATTACATAAACCAAAAGGCATACGTCTATAAGCAAAAGTACCGAAAGGGCAAGTAAAAGTGGTCTTAGATTGATCATCAGCTGATACAGGTATTTGAGAGAAACCAAAATAACCATCCAGAAAGCAAAAATGTGTATGTTTGGATAATCTTTCTAGCATTTGATCGATGAAAGGTAAGGGGTAATGATCTTTTCAGTAGCCATATTTAATTTGCGGAAACCAATTACCATCCTATAACCTGTAATGATTCTTTGCGGAATCAATTCATCTTTATCGTTAGGAACGACAGTAATACCTCTCTTCTTAGGAACACAATGGACGGGACTTGCCCACTGACTATCAGCAATGGGATAAATTATACCTGCCTCAAGGAGCTTTAGTATTTCTTTTCTTACCACTTCTTTCATCTTAGGATTCAGTCGTTGTTGGTGATTAATAACTGGTCTGGCATCTTTTTCCAAATTTATTTTGTGTTGACATAGAGTGGGACTAATGCCCTTAAGATCATCAAGAGTATATCCAATAGCAGCACGGTGCTTCTTCAGAGTTTTCAATAATTTTTCTTCCTCCTTCTCTGAAAGGTTAGCACTAATAATAACAGGATATATCTTCTTTTCATCAAGATAAGCATATTTAAGAGTATCAGGCAATGGTTTAAGCTCAAACACGGGATCACCCTTGGCAGGTTGTGTTTCAGAATAGGTCCCTGTTTAAAGAACACCTCATCTATTTCCCTTATTTCATTCATAAACATATCATTTTCATGGTCTAGCAAATATTGTTCTAAGGGATCACTAGGAGGTACGGCAATAGAAGCAAGACCAATAATTTCATCTTTACTAGGCAGTTCCTCTTCACGGTGTTGTCTACGAAATTTAGAAAAGTTGAACTCATGAGACATATCACCTAAACCAATAGTAACAACATCCTTTTTGCAGTCTATCCTAGCATTAACAGCGTTTAAGAAGGGTCTACCAAATATAATGAGACAAAAACTATCTTGTGGGGAACCAAGAACAAGAAAATCAGTAGGATATTTAGTTTTCCCACACAAGACTTCAACATCTCTAACAATCCCAATTGGTGAAATAGTATCTCTATTGGCAAGTTTAATTGTGACATCAATATCTTCTAATATCATGCATAATTTCTCTATATAAGTCAATAGGTATTGCACTAGCACTAGCACCCATATCACACAAGCCATGATAACAATGATCTCCTATTTTAACAGAAATAACAGGCATGCCTACCACATGTCTATGTTTATCTTTAGCACAAGGTTTAGCAATTCTAGCAGTTTCATCACAAAAATAAATAACATGCCCATCAATATTATCAGCCAAGAGATCCTTAACAATAGCAATATTAGGTTCAACTTTAACTTGCTCAGGGGGTGTATAAGTTCTAATATTGCTTTTACGAACCATAGTTGAAGCTTTAGCATGATCTTTTATCCTAACAGGAAAAGGTGGTTTCTCAACATAAGCAGTAGGAACAATAGGATCATTATAAGTGATAGTCTTTCTTCAACTTTAATAGGTGCAACTACTTTTACTTCAATGGGAGGATTATATTTAAACCACTTCTCCTCAGGGAGATCAACATGAGTAGCAAAAGATTCACAGAAAGAAGCTACTATTTCAGAGTCAAGTCCATATTTAGCGCTAAATTTACGGAAAACATTGATATCCATAAAAGATTTAACACAATCAAACTTAGGTGTCATACCTGACTCCTTACCTTCGTCGAGATCCCAATCTTCAGATTTGCGTTTAATTCTTTCCAATAAATCCCATTTGAATTCAATAGTCTTCATCATAAAAGAGCCAGCACAAGAAGTATCGAGCATGGTGCGATTGTTATCAAAAAGCCGAGCATAAATTTTTTGGATAATCATTTCTCTTGAAGCTCATGATTGGGGCATGAATATAACATTGATTTAAGCCTCCCCCAAGTTTGAGCGATGCTTTCTCCTTCGCGAGGCCAAAAATTATATATATAATTACGATCACGATGAACAAGATGCATAGGATAAAACTTCTGATGAAATTCCAATTTCAATCGTTTGTAGTTCCATGATCCCATATCATCACATAGCCTATACCATGTCAATGCATCTCCCTCCAAAGATAAAGGGAAGACCTTCTTCTTGATAACATCATCGGGCATACCTGCAATCTTAAATAATCCACAAACTTCATCCACATATATTAGGTGCTCATCAGGATGTAATGTTCCATCTCTTGCAAAAGGATTAGCTAGCAGTTTTTCTATCATACCCGAAGGAATTTCAAAGTAGACATTTTCATTTTCAGTAGGTTCAGTAGGTTGAGGAGCAACTCTTTGCTCTACTGGTCGGGGTGAAGATACCCCGAACAAGCCCCTCAAAGGATTACTTTCCATAGTAACAAGTGACAGTAAATTTCAGCACACTGTATAAAATTTTTCTTACCAAATTCCACCTACCAAAGGCGCTTCACCCCCCGGCAACGGCGCCAGAAAAGAGTCTTGATGACCCACAAGTATAGGGGATCTATCATAGTCCTTTCGATAAGTAACAGTGTCGAACCCAACGAGGAGCAAAAGGAAATGATAAGCGGTTTTCGGCAAGGTATTCTCTGCAAGCACTGAAATTATAGGTAATAGATAGTTTTGTCATAAGATAATTTGTAACGAGCAACAAGTAAAAAAAGTAAATAAAGTGCAGCAAGGTGGCCCAATCCTTTTTGTAGCAAAGGACAAGCCTGGACAAACTCTTATATAGAAAAAAGTGCTCCCGAGGACACACGGGAATATCGTCAAGCTAGTTTTCATCACGTTCATATGATTCGCGTTCAGTACTTTGATAATTTGGTATGTGGGTGGACCGGTGCTTGGGTACTGTCCTTACTTTGACAAGCATCCCACTTATGATTAACCTCTATTGCAAGCATCCGCAACTACAACAAAAGTATTAAGGTAAACCTAATCATAGCATGAAACATATGGATCCAAATCAGCCCCTTACGAAGCAACGCATAAACTAGGGTTTAAGCTTCTGTCACTCTAGCAACCCATCATCTACTTATTACTTCTCAATTCCTTCCTCTAGGCCCAAATAATGGTGAAGTGTCATGTAGTCGACGTTCACATAACACCACTAGAGGAGAGAGAACATACATCTCATCAAAATATCGAACGAATACCAAATTCACATGACTACTAATAGCAAGACTTCTCCCATGTCCTCAGGAACAAACGTAACTACTCGCAAAGCATATTCATGTTCATAATCAGAGGGGTATTAATGTACATATAGGATCTGAACATATGATCTTCCACCAAGTAAACCAACTAGCATCAACTACAAGGAGTAATCAACACTACTAGCAACCCGCAGGTACCAATCCCAGACTTAGAGACAAGAATTGGATACAAGAGATGAACTAGGGTTTGAGAGGAGATGGTGCTGGTGAAGATGTTGATGGAGATTGGCCCCCTCCCGACGAGAGGAGCGTTGGTGATGACGATGGTGATGATTTTCCCCTCCCGGAGGGAAGTGTCCCTGGCAGAACAGCTCCGCCGGAGCCCTAGATTGGTTCCGCCAAGGTTCCGCCTCGTGGCGGCGGAGTCTCGTCCCGAAAGCTTTTTTATGATTTTTTTTCCTCAATGAAAGACTCCATATCGCAAAATATGGGCATCGGAGGGCCACCAGGGGGCCCACGAGGCAGGGGGCACGCCCAGGGGGGTAGGCGCGCCCCCCACCCTCGTGGCTGGTGAGTGGCCCCCCTCTGGTACTTCTTGCACTCAGTATTTTTTATATATTTTGAAAATAACTTCCGTGAAGTTTCAAGACTTTTGGAGCTGTGCAGAATAGGTCTAATATTTTCTCCTTTTCCAGCCCAGAATCCTAGCTGCAGGCATTCTCCCTCTTTATGTAAACCTTGTAAAATAAGAGAGAATAGACATAAGTATTGTGACATAATGTGTAATAACAACCCATAATGCAATAAATATCGATATAAAAGCATAATGCAAAATGGACGTATCACTAACGGCACAGGGGCTTCGCCTAAGCACTACGACGAAATGACTGAGGTGGATTATGGTTGAGGGGGGCACCGCACACGGCTAAGGGATCAATGATCAACTTGTGTGTCTATGGGGTGCCCCTTGGCCACGTATATAAAGGATGGATGGAGGAGGAGGCCGGCCCTCATAGGGCGCACCCAAAATGTGGAGTCCTACTAGGACTCCCTAGTCCTAGTAGGATTCCACCTCCCACATGGAATAGGAAAAAGGGAAGGGAGAAGGAGAAGGAAGGAAGGGGGCGCCCCCTTTCCCTAGTCCAAATTCGGACCAGTCCATGGGGAAGGGGCGCGGCCACCCTTGAGGCCTTTCTCTCCTTTCCCGTATGGCCCATTAAGGCCCAATACGAATTCCCGTAACTCTCCGGTACTCCAAAAAATACCCGAATCACTCGAAACCTTTCCGATGTCCGAATATAGCCTTCCAACATATCGATGTTTACGTCTCGACCATTTTGAGACTCCTCGTCTTTCCCCCAATCTCATCCGGGACTCCGAACAAAGTTCGGTCATCAAATCACATAAGTCATAATACAAATCATCACAGAACATTAACCGTGCGGACCCTACGGGTTCAAGAACTATGTAGACATGACCGAGACTCATCTCCAGTCAATAACCAATAGTGGAACCTGGATGCTCATATTGGTTCCTACATATTCTACGAAGATCTTTATCGGTCAAACCGCATAACGATATACGGTGTTCCCTTTGTCATCGGTATGTTACTTGCCCGAGATTCGATCATCGGTATCTCAATACCTCGTTCAATCTCGTTACCGGCAAGTATCTTTACTCATTCCATAATGCATCATCCCGTAACTAACTCATTAGTCACATTGCTTGCAAGGCTTATGGTGATGTGCATTACCGAGAGGGCCCAGAGATACCTCTCCGATACTCGGAGTGACAAATCCTAATCTTGATCTATGCCAACTCAACAAACACCATCGGAGACACTTGTAGAGCATCTTTATAATGACCCAGTTACATTGTGACGTTTGATAGCACACAAGCTGTTCTTCCGGTATTCGGGAGTTGCATAATCTCATAGTCTGAGGAACATGTATAAGTCATGAAGAAAGCAATAGCAATGAAACTGTAACGATCATCGTGCTAAGCTAACGGATGGGTCAAGTCAATCACATCATTCTCTAATGATGTGATCCCGCTTATCAAATGACAACTCTTTGTCCATGGCTAGGAAACTTAACCATCTTTGACTAATGAGCTAGTCAAGTAGAGGTATACTAGTGACACTCTGTTTGTTTATGTATTCACACATGTACTAAGTTTCCGGTTAATACAATTCTAGCATGAATAATAAAAATTTATCATGATATAAGGAAATATAAATAACAACTTTATTATTGCCTGTAGGGCATATTTCCTTCATTTTATGGTATAGATTGCAAAATAAACAGAAATAGAAATAGCTTGTTGATGGGAGTTTAATATAATAGAGAATAGACCCGTGGGCCATAGGTTTCACTAGTGGCTTATCTCAAGATAGCAAATTCTATGGTGGGTGAACAAATTACTGTCGAGCAATTGATAGAAAAGCAAATAATTATGAGAATATCTAGGCATGATCATGTATATAGGCATCACGTCCACGACAAGTAGACCGAAACGATTTTGCATCTACTACTATTACTCCACACATCGACCGCTATCCAGCATGCATCTAGAGTATTAAGTTCATAAGAACAGAGTAACGCATTAGGCAAGATGACAAGATGACATGATGTGGAGGGATAAACTCAAGCAATATGATATAAACCCCATCTTTTTATCCTCGATGGCAACAATACAATACGTGCCTTGCTGACCCTGCTGTCACTGGGAAAGGACACCGCAAGATTGAACCCAAAGCTAAGCACTTCTCCCATTACAAGAAAGATCAATCTAGTAGGCCAAACCAAACTGATAATTCGAAGAGACTTGCAAAGATATTTAAATCATGCATAAAAGATTTCAGAGAAGAATCAAATATTATTCATAGATAATCTTGATCATAAACCCACAATTCATCGGATCTCGACAAACACACTGCAAAAAGAATTACATCGAATAGATCTCCAAGAGAATCGAGGAGAACTTTGTATTGAGATCCAAAGAGAGAGAAGAAGCCATCTAGCTAATAACTATGGACCCGAAGGTCTGTGGTAAACTACTCACACATCATCAGAGAGGCTATGGTGTTGATGTAGAAGCCCTCCATGATCGATTCCCCCTCCAGCAGAGCGTCCAAAAAGGCCCCAAGATGGGATCTCACGGGTACAGAAGGTTGCGGCGGTGGAAATAGGGTTTCGTGGTGCTCCTGGATGTTTTTAGGGTATATGGGTATATATAGGAGGAAGAAGTACGTCGGTGGAGCTGCAAGGGGCCCACGAGGGTGGTGGCGCGCCTACCCCCCTGGGCGCGCCCTCCTGCCTCGTGGCCTCCTCGCTTCTTTCTTGACGTCCACTCCAAGCCTCCCGGATCACGTTTGTTCCAAAAATAACTCTCCCGAAGGTTTCATTTCGTTTGGATTCCGTTTGATATTCCTTTTAAGCGGAACACTAAAATATGTAAAAAAAATAGCAATTTGCACTGGGCCTTTGGTTAATATGTTAGTCCCAAAAATAATATAAAAAGGTATATTAAAGCCCATTAAACATCCAAAACAGATAATATAAAAGCATGGAACAATCAAAAATTATAGATACGTTGGAGATGTATCAGGCCCATAGTTTTCATTAGAGCCTTCGCTCTCATAGTAATAGCATACGATGGGTAGATAAATTACCGTTGGGCAATTAATAGAAAAATACATAGTTATGACGATATTCATGGAAATGGGCATGTTTATAGGGATTACATCCATGACAAGTAGACCGACCGATGCCTGCATCTACTACTATTACTCCACCCATCGATCGCTATCTAGCATGCATCTAGGGAATTAAGTTCATGACAAACAGATTAACGTTTTAAGCAAGATGACATAATGTAGATAGAATAAAACCAAGCAATATGATTAAACAACAAGCCAAAAACAAGCAAAAACCCATCGATCGCTATCTAGCATGCATATAGGCATTACATTTAGGGTTTAGGGTTTGCTATTGATATTCTGGAAAGTCAAAAACAAGCAAATACCAGCAACTGGCACTGGGTACTGAGTTGATAGGTTAGTCCCTCCAAAATATATAAAATTGCATATAAAGCATCTAAGATAGATAATATAATAGCATGAAACAATAAAAAATTATAGATATGTTGGAGACGTATCACACTTTTACTTCACGAGTCTTGTCACCGCCACTTATGGAGACGGCGGATGGAGGACGCGGTCGCCGGAAGGGAACAATAAGGACTTGAACGGCGGATGCCGCCATAGTCTAGGTTTAGATACGCCCCCATTTTTTCTAAATGGAAACTATCCGAAATGTAACGAATGTGCTCTGGTTTGTATGAATATCATCCGGTTTGCATGAATTCCACCAAATTTATTTAAACTTGATTTGAAACGTATGCAGATAGCTTTGGATGGCCGGTTCTTCTATCCGTGTCTGCGGATGGACGCAGGAGAAATTTAAGGGTGAACGCTGGACATGCCCTAAGGGCATCTCCAACGCCGACACACAAACCTCCCGCATCAGTCCAGGTCACGTTGTCCGGATCGGGGAAGCCATCCAACGCCGTCCTATACCGGTCTGCGACGTGATTTCTCCCGCAAACCGGAGACAAAATGGGGAGGTTTGCAGGAGTCCGAACCGCTGTCACGTCGGCTTCTGACTTCCCTGGCCCATCAAAACCCCTTCCCCGCCCGCGTGCGCTTCCTGCCTGCCGCCCAACTGCCCGCATTCATGCCGCTGTAGAGCGCACCGCTTCACATTGAAGGCAACTCAGGGTGGATGCGACCTCTCACTGCCTCCGCCATTGAAGCGGTGCACCGGCCGAGGGCGTCGCCCGCTGCACGCCCGGCTTAACGAGCCTGCTCTCCGCATTCAAGCGCCTCCATTAAACCCGTGTGGAAGCCCAGAAGCCTATTTCAGCTACACGTCCGTTCACGAGCAGGCCGACATTAAACGCAACGTCGGGCCTGCTCCTCCCATCCACCCTCTATTTAAACGAGGCTAGGCGCCGGACAAGAATCGCATCACTCCGCCGCTCCCCATCTCCTCCTTGCACCATGTTCTCCACTCTTTTGATGGCATCCGACGAGCCGAAAGAGTAGTTCTTTGACATAAAAGCCGGCTGGGCGGCCCACCGAGTCCGCTGGATACGAGCGAGACAGCTCGGTGCTACACCTCCAAGCCCGACGGAGCAAGCTGCCACCTCAAGCCGGCGTGTGGTTCAGCAAACTCGCCGCTCGAAGCCAGTTCGCAGAGGAGTGCCGAGTTGCTCCAGGCCGGCACATCGGGGAGCACAGAGGCACGGGCATCATCACTGCCGCCGACGATGGCGCATCGTACCACGCCACGAGTGCCTTTGACCGCGCCATCCGCCATCACGTGTGCGTAGGCCCACCATACAGGTATTGAAAGAAGCTGGTTGCGCGGATGTCGACGAGGTGGCGGCCTGCACGTCCGCGTCCGTCACCATCATCAACGAGAAGTGGAATAGGGGAGGCGGTCGCTGCTTGTATCCCACGGAGGCCACCGCAGGCGCTTCACTGACTTGTACATCCAGTGACATGTCCTGGTCTTTATCTTAGACCATCTTGGGAACACCTGTCTGGGCTCCACGGAAGCACCCTTCCCCTCCGGCTGAAACACCATCTTTGCCACTTCGATGAGTGGCGCAGCCGAATATAGGGAAGATACTGAGAAAGAATATGCCTCCGGGACTCGCGGTTGGCTGGTGAGCGGGCTGCCGAACATGGGGAAGACAAAGGGATCCGCCGCGGTCGGCCATAGACTAGTGTAGTGTATCCATGTATTGGGAGTGGAACTCTGCGCGATTGTACATGCACATAGTTTTACCTTTTTAGTTAAAATATTTCCAAAATGTAACCGTTTTCATTTGGTTTGTATAAAATCCGGCTGTGCTTTTATGAATTTCACCCAATTTGTTAAAAGTGAGTTTGCAATGAATATGGCTAGCGTTGGATGACGGTCTCGTACATCTGTGTTTGCGGACCGAGGAAATTTGCAAGCAGCCGTTGAAGATACTCTGAGCCTTTTGGAATGCTGCTGTGTGCGCAAGTGCGCATGGGATGGACCAGGTTACAGGCCGGCCCAGGGTATCCTCCGTGCACCTGCACTGTCAGGATCTGATCCACCAATGGACGGATACGAGTCCTTTTCCGTATCGCTGTGGGGGCTTGATGGGGTTGCTCCAGCGTGCCGGGGATGTGCTGTGCTGTGCCGTGCCGTGCCTACCACCTTTTCATTATCAGCAAAGTTATTGGCCGATGATATGATGTCGCACCGACGACACAAATCGCACATTTTCGAAGAAAAAATGAAGAAGATTGTGGAGGCTACGTTCAGCACTGATACGTTATAATCATTTTGTGGATTTAGAAAGTGGTATGGAATCATTTGTTGCCGTCGGTTGGCATGATCACGGGCCGGGAGTTACGCAAAGGTGTCCCCTTCTCTTTATTCTACGTAAATGGGAAAGATATATTTTTTTGACGGGAAAGATATTTTGTTACAATTCTCACTCGATCTGCCAGCCCCTGTCGATTCTGTTTAGCTGCTAAAAAGCAATCGTTTGTCATTGTGCCCGCATAAGTAAGCAGAGTAAAAAGAGAGATTTTCTCTTACTAATCCTCGCATCGGTTCTTTTTTCCAATCGAGGTTGTGTGTACAACTGCTAACACATGCAAGTTAGCAAACTTTCTACTACCATTATGTACGTACAGGTACAGCCCGTGTCCGTGTCGGCACTGGGCGCTCGATCTTGTCACGACACGGCACACGCCACGGCGACGAGCTCGTGCGGCCGCCGTCAATGGCTGCGGCTACCTTAGTCTTTAGTGCGTCGAGGTTGGCGAGGACCTTTTACTGAGCTGCCGCCGCCGCTGGCGGCTGCCGGTGCTGCCGCCGCGCCTCCCCGGAGGAGACGAGGAGGGCCTTCTCAAGGCACCTCTCGACCTGGTACCCGCCGCCGTGGCCCGCCTCCCTCTCCAGGTGCCGGCAGTAGCTCCGGAACACGCTCACGCTGACGTTGAGCCGGAACCGCATCAGGAAGAGGAAGTCCAGCTCCAGCGAGCTCAGCTCCGCCGCGCCCAGCCCGCCCACCGCCGCGAAGTAGGAGTTCTTGTAGTTCCTGTCCTCCACGAACTTGGAGGCCACCAGGATGGCCGCGGTGAGCAGGCGCTGCGCGTTGGTCGCCACGACGCGCACCGCCCCGGCGCCGTCGCCGCCGCGGCGGAGCCGGTCCAGGTAGGCGTACGCCACCACGTACACCTGCGGCGACACGTGCGCGTACCGGGAGAACCGCTCCAGGAACTCCCGCATGCCCATGTCCAGCACCGTGCCGCCGTCGAAGGCCGCGGCCCTCCTCGCGTCCTCGCCGGGCGCCGCATGGCCATGGGCGCCGGCCAAGGCCCTCTCGTTGCGCGCGATGTGCCGCTCCAGCAGAGACGCGAGCACCGACACGACCACCGCCGGCGAGAGCGCCGCCATCGCGCCGTCGTCGCCGCCGCAGGGGAAGCCATACCCGTCCGACTCCGACCCTAGCTCGGCGGAAGCCATTTCTGGAAGAATTCTCTGGCGGTCACGGCTCACGAGGATCTTGGACGCACGCAAAGCTTGGCTGGTTCCTACCGCCACGCCCGCACCACGTACACTCCAAGGCCTCGAGGGCGCCGATACTTAAGCATTTGAGTGGGCGGCGGGGCGTGGGCCAGCGGCTAAACAATGGAGGTTGGAGGAAAGGACGGCGAAAGCGATGGCCAGCGCGGCATTAACATAATCGCAGCGTGCACGTAACAGGGGGGGCAAAGGACGACGGAGAGGAAGGCTTCACGCACCTTCTTCGACCTTGGTTTAGAGGGTCTGAGATTACGAAGCGGATTCGGGCGCGATGGGCTTGTCCGGCGGTGCGGTTGGAGTGGCATCCGTGATCGCAGAGGCCGGTGCCAAATTGTCTTTGTCGGTGTCTGCCGGTGCCGGTGGATCGCCGTACGGCCATTAACTATTCCTGACCTCCTCTCCCTGCGTACGTGCTGCTCCCTGCTGTTCTGGTATGGGCGTCTGGATGGCACGCGTGACGCGTGGGCGTGGGCGTGGGCGTGGACGGATCCGCTTGCTTGCTTGCTTGCTTGCGAGAGAATAGATTGTCATTGTTAATGGCGCGATGGGGGCTTCGGTTAAGACATCGCAATGCACCGCCGGAGACAATGTGGTTGGACACGCCCTAACTAACAGCACTTAACCACTTGGTCGCACGTTTTTATATTTGTATAAATTCGTCAAACTCCCATCCAAATCTAAAAAATGCCAGATAAACAGCAGCGGAAAGGTCGTAACTTTTCAGAGTGGGCATTCGGGTATCTCGATTTTTTTCGGTCTTCGCGCTATTCAGGTTCTCTCTCTTCTTTTTTCTTTTCTTTTTTGCGGACAAGCAATTCACAACAGTATAAGAAATAGAAAAGTTCATAATGATGATAATGAAACTATAAATTATTATTTGAAGAAAATTAAGAATCTTCGCAACGTGGTTCTGGTCAAGAGAAGCATTCCAACGAGGCATCATGAACTTTATCATCGAGCTAAAGTGGAATCCGCAAAGTAAAGGTATGCCTTTAGTATGTTTTCCTAGTTTTTTCGGTCTCAAGGTTCTTGCTGGGAGATCAGATTAAAAGGTCGATACACATACTATCCAAAGGGGTTATTTGGCGCTAACTCGATCACATTGTGCTTAGATTGCTCAAATATTTTCATGTGTTTCATCCTCCATTTTGGCTAATCTTGGTTGGTTCTATATATGAGTACTTTCAACTTGTCTCTTATATCTTCAAAGGAGGCAAGATGATCAAAAGCAGGAGGGCGTAGAGAAAGATATGCGTTCTCGTGTAGGATGTTTTTGTTATTTTTGTGTATCGGAAGTCCCAGACCAACCTTCGGGTGGACCTAGGGGCTAGTCCGAATGTTGTACGGACCTTCGCGAGATGGACATCCAGGAGGATCCAATAACTCTGTTTTACTCATTTCACCTAGATGTTTGGTTCAAAACCTTCAAACGGAACTTTGGGAGAGCTCAAGAGCCCCAACGGGCAGGTTTGGTTGCTCCCTATATAAAGGGGCCTTCTTAAGTATCTCATGGATCTAGGAGTCATGTGTTGACCACGTTCATTGTTCCCCTTTTCTTGCATCCCTCCATTGCAAAAGTTGCTTTGGCTGAGGTTTCAGCGAGAGAAATAGAGAGAGAGAGAGAGAGAGATTTGAACATATCTTTGTTTCTATTCGAATATTTTTGGCTCTCTGCATCGATTTGTTCAAGTGGGACTCCGAGAGTTTTTTACTCTTGGAGGCCACCGCCTGGTGTATGGTTCGGTGATCTCTTGGTGGAGTTTTCTAAGTGGCACGAGTTGCTCCTTTGTGGATATTGTGAAGTGGTTGTGGAGCTTGTCATCTCCGGACTGAAGGAAGAATCTAGTCATAGTGAAGGGAGTCCATACTTGGTTTGCTGAGGCTCTCAGAGAATAAGGTGACACAGAGGGTCCTTGGTGGTCCTCTGCCTCTCCATTGGAGAGTAGAGTATTAGTGAATACTTGAAGTCCAGTAAAAAATATGTTATCCCTTGTCACATTTAATTTCCATAATTATACTTGATACTCCCTTCGTTCACAAATGTAAGATGTTTTGGCAGTTTAATAGAGGGTGTACCATTGATAAAATGTGTGCTTGCTAGTTTCCTTTAGGTGGTTATCTTATTTAACTTAAGTAGCTAACACACTTCGTAAGCCTAGCATATTCATGATTTATGCATGAAAAGTTTCCACCTAATTTATTTTCTGTTTAGGATAAGACACATTCCTAAGATTATCAAAACACCTATTATTCCCCCTTCAATGCGACATCTAGGCCTTTCTAGTAACCAAATAATGTGAAAAGCGATAGAAATCAAAATAAGCATCCATGTAGTGAAATCAAGACATAGGGAGGTCATGGATATTAGGAGAGGACTCTGTCACATGAGACATATAGTAAAAGAAAAATGGTGATGATAGGTTAATGATTATATTATTGGTTAATTGCTTTGGGGGAGTGCTATCTTCTCTTCCTTCTTTCACCCAAAAATTGTCTACTCATCCAAGTAGTTGGAGTTGATTTGATCTCTTTCTATCGTCTAAATTTTTTAATGTCCCATGTGAAATCTCTTTAAAGAAAAAATACATGGACATACAAGGAATATAAATGCAAATGAAGTATCTACATGTAATTTGGTACACTATGAAATCCTTATTCCCGAGTTTATGATCTTGAATTTTGGTACTTACTCCCTCTATCTGGGCTTATTAGACCTCCTCGTATTTTGGGTCAAATTTTCACCATCTATTTGATTAATAAAATATAAATGACATGCTAGAAAAAGTATATTATTCAATTTATATTTAAGACATGTTTCCAATAGTACATTTTTTGTGACACATAGTTTCCATTATGTTAGATAAATATATGGTCAAACTTTAGTCCAAAATAAAAGGGGGGCTAATAAACCCGGTCGGAGGGAATGATATGTAACTGATAGCTAGTAATGGACAAAGAGTATCAACTAAAGAGGAGAGGTGAATAGGTGAATTCATGTAATTAAAGGGTTCACTAAATACAAGTCGTCTAACTGGATAACCCTGCATGATGCAATAATATAACGATTCTATAAGCACAACAAAAGATAGGCTTACTACGGATAAGCAATATGGTCAACTATAGAGCGCTCAAACAAACATATATCTAAAATCCAAATCCTTAGAGGATTCTATTTCATAGTTGGGTGAATTTCACTAAGATCTAGCCTTATTTTACTTGAGTTTCGGTCACAATTCAAAGTCTGAGCTCTGGCCTCTTTGAGTCGTGTAATTTTAAACATAAGAATAGAAAAATACATGAATTTTATAGGAATCCACGTGTAAAATAAAGGATTGAAAAACCACATGAAAATTTAAAATGAATTGTTTGAATGGTAGAATCACAAAAAACACATGAATTTAAGTAACGACGATCCATCGCCAGCTATAGTTACTGACCCATGCATCATGCTTTGCCTCGATCATACGCATAGGAATAAAAGAAATTGATGCTAAATGTCTTACATTTTCCCCTTTGAAATATCATGCAATGAAAATCGTTGTGATTTTCCTTTGCTTCATTCCAATGAGACAAATTGTGCTACAGTGAGAAAATGCATATGAGTTCTAATCCTCTGTTTTTATTCCAAATCAAAGAGAGTTTGATAGTATGATCACGATGCAATCTTCCCCCTTCAACAAACTTCCCATGGAAAGTTCATGAGCTTGGATGCTCTCGAACAACTTCAGGCATTTAGGAGTCCTCCCATCTATGGTTGATGAAGAACTCATTGTCGAACATTGTCTTGGTTAGATCCGTGATTCGGTATCGAATCTCACTTTTAGCCACTTGAAGGAAGCTTGTGCCCTTGTTGGAGGAGTTGGAGCTTAAAAATGGCGGAACCGTCAATAATTCTCTATGCTATTTTCCCGACTAAAGCAATAATTTCTAAATCTTCCACGAAATAGGAGGCTGAAATATAAAACATATAATAGGGAACACCAGAAAAGTATATGAATTGAGGTTCACAATTGTATTGCTAAGCCCCAAGCGAGCATGGACAACCGTTGTATGAGATTTTAATTTCCATATATCAATATTTACATACATTTGACATTGGTTGTTCTAACCATAATTTATATTGTGGACCTTATTGGGATAGTCTCCTTGTGTGGGTATCAAAGATATGAATTTGAAGCCTTTTAGATAGTTCAATCATATGCAAGAGCCCATCACCCATTAGAGCTGTTGCCTTGGGGCATTTTGGACTTTGCACATGAAAGAAAGAGATGTTTAGCCTCCCATCCAGCAGCCACCGAGAGGCGTGATGCAAATTTTAGGTTAGAGTTCGTTGTGAAATAAATAAAACCAAATGAGAAAGGAAGGATCGAGGGGGAAAACAGGATAGTAAGCAAAGGGGGTTACTACGAGGAGTTCAGACCCACTGCCATGTCTCATTCAAGCTACGACCTCATTATCTTTGAAGAGATTGTTTCAATCCCTAACTCGTTCAGTCCAAAAGCTACCCGTTGTTATTGAAAATATTGAAATATTAATTTACAGATTCGCTAGTGATATCCCTTTTGGAAATACGAGCAATTTACCGAATGACTTTATTAACAGAAATACTAGATAAAATATGACCAGTATAGTAGTGATAAAACAAGCGATGCGATTTGACAAAGAGAAGGTAAACAACATCTTCATATATGAACTGTAACTAAACATATGTAGAGCAGACAGTATAGCAAGTTGCATATATGAAATAGTGTCTAACATATCTAGGGCAAATACTAGAACAAAGAACTGTAGCAGGACCTATAATAGAAAGGAGAAGATCACGTACGGGACAGCAGCAGCAGAAGCGCTGGACTTGGGGTCCGTGTCCTCGCCTGCCATGTCGTCGAGGAGGTCGTGGATGTCGGGGAAGAAGTCGTCGTCGGGGAAGTAGTCGTCGGTGACCGGATCGTCCGTGATGAAGCAGCCAGTAGTCGCGCTGAGCGCTCCCCAAAAACCTTATCACCCTTCTCCCGTATAGGACTCAAAAGGTGCGGTTTCGGAGGCCTACTGTCCCGACGTGCGGTGCACGCCGCAAGCCGGGATGAGGAAAACAGCAGCAGCTCAGAGATGGAACCGATGGCGAGGGGAGTAGTAGTTCTGGTGCATCTCTCTGGGAGGAGCGACGTCCCTTTTATAGGCGCAAGAGAAGGAGGTGAGAGGGCAGCGGCGGGAGGTGAAACGTAGAGACGGAGATGAAGCGAACAGCCAGCAGTCGAAGGGCTGCACCGTTCGCATTCGAACTCCACTTTCGCAAAAATCTTTTTTGCTTCCGTGTGACCTTTCGTATACCCGTAGTGTGTGGCAAAAATTTAGACATCGGCTCATTGCCGCAACCCGCGGCGCGTCTGGACGTGGCGAGGCGGGCGGCGGAGGAGGAGCACGTGTGGATGTCCCTCTTGTCCTCGTGCTCATACAAGTGGGGAAAGAACCTCCCTTATAAAGAGGTCCAACTCACTCTAAACTAGCAATGTGGGACTAAATTTTAGTTCCACCTCTTGCCTTGCACGAATGGGCTGCGTGGGCCTCTAGGATTTATTAAGAATTTCTGAAACTGCTATTGGGCTAGGCCCAAAATAGACAAAATTCCAGCAATCCCCCACCAGATCCCAGAGGCACACAAAAATTACATTTGGTTCCAAAACACTGTTTTATATACCGGTACTGCTATCGGTGTCAAACCCGGTGGATCTCGGGTAGGGGGTCCCGAACTGTGCGTCTAGGCCGTATGGTAACAGGAGGCAAGGGACACAAAGTTTTTTACCCAGGTTCGGGCCCTCTCGATGGAGGTAAAACCCTACGTCCTGCTTGATTAATATTGATGATATGGGTCGTACAAGAGTAGATCTACCACGAGATCAGAGAGGCTAAACCCTAGAAGCTAGCCTATGGTATGATTGTTGATGTGTATGTTGTCCTACGGACTAAAACCCTCCGGTTTATATAGACACCGGATAGGGTTAGGGTTACATAGAGTCGGTTACAATGGTAGGAGATCTGAATATCCGTATCGCCAAGCTTGCCTTCCACGCCAAGGAAAGTCCCTTCCGGACACGGGACGAAGTCTTCAATCTTGTATCTTCATAGTCCAGGAGTCCGGCTGAAGGTATAGTTCGGCTATCCGAACACCCCCTAATCCAGGACTCCCTCAGTAGCGCTCGAACCAGGCTTCAATGACGATGAGTCTGACGCGCAGATTGTCTTCGGCATTGCAAGGCGGGTTCTCCTCCAAATTCCATGCACCTGTTGAATAAAGTCCGGTTTCTTGTAGATGTTGCGCTCCTGGGCTTCTGCGCCCAATAATGGCCGCTCCCTACGTGTCAAACGAATATGAAAGGTCTGAGTGTTTTTACATTCACACCCCTAGCCACGTAAACAAGTTGACCTATTTAAAGGGACGAGGATTTAGATCCAAACCACACCTTCCCCCTTTCACGAGTGTTCATCAGAGCGCATTCGACAAAGATCCATTCCACCATGGCCAGCCGTCGCGACTCCTCCTCCCGCCCTTCCAGCCCTAAGCCTGGACATTGGGAAAGATGCTCCATCCCGCATAGCGAGTTAGTGACGCTCCAGACCAAGGGATTTCTCCCCCGGGCCTATATGATCCCAATTCAAGCTGGTCTTGCCGTCTATAATGGCGGAGGGCAAGCGGAGAGCGCCCCTAATCCCGCCAAAGGAGAGCGGGTGTGCCTCGTCCCTTATTTAATAAGGGGGCTCGGATTTCCCATCCATCCATTTTTCCGGGGGCTGCTGGAGTTCTACGGCCTCCAGCTACATCATCTCACGCCTGCCTCAGTATTGCATATCGCGGGCTTTGTAGCTCTCTATGAGCTGTTCTTGGGTGTTGAAGCCCATTTCGGATTGTGGAGGGAGCTATTTTGCCTCGTGCCCCATTCCAAGAAGGAGTCTATGTATCAAGTGGGCAGAGCCGAAGTATGGCGCGTCGCCGGGACCGGTTATCTGTCCGGAACCCCAAAGAAGGCGTCCGAAGACTGGCCCTCGGAATGGTTTTACATAGAAGATGTCCCGTTGCCGGATCCTGTCCGGATCAGCCTCCCTGAATTCAACAATGCTCCCTTAAAGAAGCGCCTAAGCTGGCGCCCACGGAGTCCTCGGAGGGAAAGTGACAGGGACGTTGTTTACCTGATGGGCCGGATAAGATTGTTAGCTCATTCCGGACTAACCATGATTGGGGTCATGGCCGCATGCATCATGCGAGGGGTGCATCCACTACAGTATAGAAGCCACCCCATGTGGGATTTCAACGGGGAGGACGACACCACCCGCTACGGCTGTAAGGGGCCGGATTCGGCTGTGGCTCTAATAAAGACCTTGTCCACTTTGTACAAGGGAGAAGAGGAGGATTTTCTCCGCGTTAACCCAAAGGGAGGATTTTCCATGTACAATCCTTCAAGCTGGGTGAGTGATCACATCTTGCCCATCCGTTTTATATCCCCATTGTTAAATATTTAATCTTAGCGATTTCGACGCAGGAACTGCGCCAGGCTGTTAAAGAAATAAACAACCCTCCTCCACAACCCGAGGACCCAGGACGGTCCCTCGACCCGGACTCGCAAGAGGATCCGGAGCTTTTCGGTGGATCTGATTGATGGAGTATTCCATCAATTGAGAAAGGACAATGCCCTGGTGGCCATTACGGCCGATTATCCAGGGCTAATCCCGGCCTCCCAGAAATGGGAGGCCGAACCTGCGGCGACAAGCCAACGAGGGGCCGCAGGGCCCCGTGGGCAGAAAAGAGGTGCAGTCCGGACCGGGGCGTCAACACAAAGGTATGACACACCCCCTTATCCTAGGTGTCGTACCTTCAGGGCATATTAACACGTGTGCCCTCTTCAGGACAAAGAGACCTCGCCGAACTATATTCGGAGAGACCGCCAATCATGCCTCCACCAGCCAGGCTCCAAAGCCTGGCCCGGAAGCGGGGCCGAACACAAGGCGTGCACCGGACGCTCCTCCGACGAAGGATGTGGACAGGTTGTCTGCCACCAACTCTGAGGTGGAGAGTGCAATGAACCACAGGCGTCGCCGGACAATTCTTCGCGACGCTTGTTTCTCCCAAGAGGCGTTAGATGCCTTTAAGTCGGGAGATGCGTACCTCCGTGCCGCTCAAAATGGTCTAATCAGAGCCAGGGAGCAATATGTAAAAGACATATGGGTCAGAAAATTTTGGTAATTATATATATACCAGTAGCCCCGAGACTTGAAACAGTTAAAATAACTGATTTAAGGATCATTTGTTATGCAGGTTCTTACAGAAAAGAATTCCCTACTGTCCAAGGAGCTGGAAGAGTGCAAAGCCCAACTTGAGGCCGCACTAGCCGCGGCAGGGGAGCCTAAGGAGGCCCCCACTGGTAATATACACTTCGAAAGATAAGTATTTTGCACAGCACGGCTTTGGTGCGAATCTGACAAATGAAATTGCAGATGGCGCCGGATTGGATCCGGAAAGGCAACATCTCCTACGCCAGCTGAAGGCTGGTGAGAGGGTGCTGTTGAAGGTGATGGGGGAGAAGAACGATCTCTGAGATGCCATCACCAAGCTGGGCGTCGAGCTGAAAGATGTTCGTGCCCAGCTGTCAGACTCCGTGAAGGAGAATCAGCGGCTTTGGCGCGGCATATTTAGTAAGTGCTTGAACGAACCTTTTAAAAGAAAGTTCGACGGGGAAGTCGACTAACAGAGCAATGTCTGTAGGTGTGCTGGCAGGCCGTCCTGGAGAGGAGATGCCCGGTTCTACGGGTGACCTTCTTCCCGAGCTCTCGCAACTGCTCAATCGAGTTCGGCAGGCGATGCGAGGCGTCGCCCAGGCCCCGTGGCCATCCGTCGCCATGCCCGAAGGTCTTGGAGAGCTTGCGGAGAAGCTAAAAGGAGCACGGCGGCGCTTCCGATTGTGGAAGATATCATCCTGCCGTCAAGGCGCTAGGGAGGCCTGGGCTATGGTGAAGACGCGGTACGCAAAGGCTGACCCCAACCACATGGCCGAGGTCAGTCCTATAGGGCCCGATGGGAAGGAGATCCCTGTAAGCTTAGTATACGGCCAAGTAGAGTTGGCCGCAAAGTATTCCCAGCAGGACTGTAAATTAGACAGCCTGTTAGATGGTATTGAAGAGGAATACGATCAGTCAAAATGACTATGCAATTTAGTTGACATTTATAATGCCTTCTAGCCGGATTGTAGATCATTTGTCATGGCCGACCTTTTCGCTTCAGCCTCGGGACCTGACGGTCCGGAGTGTGTCTGAATTCCCATGCAGTTATATAGGAACCGGGGAATGCATGGAGACCAGGCGTAGGGGTCATTAGTGCATGAACAGACAAGTGCCCGACTAGTTATGTTATATTACATGGTTAGTAAGAAACATCTTCCATGGAGAATAGTTCCGTTAGGGGTTCCTTTCCCTGGGAGGCATGCCCTAAGGTGCATGTCCATGCTGCGAAAAGAAACGCAGGAAAAACATCTGGGGGCGTAAAAAATAAAAAAGATCATTTAGTTCACCGACCGAATATTCCCTTAAGAACGCTAGCTTTCGGCTTCACCCAGTCTGAGGTACACGTCCGGCTGACCCGGCAGTAACAATCGCAGAGGTGCTCCCTTTACCACCTAGCCAAACAATCGGGAACGTAGGGTTAAGCACAGGAGTGAGGCAACCCAGCTTGACCAAAACTTAAGTCATATCGATGCATATAATGGTGAATAAAAGGTACATGCGAAAGTGTGACGCATGTGTTGGGCATGAAGCCCGTATGAATAAGCTTCTGTTTAAAGAAGCCCCCAGGTTTAATGAGCGCGGATGGCGCGTCACTGTATGAGCCTTTAAGGGCTATAAGAGAGAGAGAGAAAAGAAGAAGAGAAATGCAAGACAGAAAATATATAAAAAAATGGACAGAGGAAGGAGACGAACATAGAGTTTGACGCTAGGCATAGAATCTTCGGAGACGGGCTGCGTTCCATGGGTTCAGCTCGAGTCGGTTATCCGATGCATCTCGCAGGCGGTACGCTCCACCAGTCAGGACTTGGTCGATTATGAAGGGACCTTCCCACTTGGGCTTGAGTTTGTCCTTTTTCTTGTCCGGTAGTCGTAGAACTAATTCGCCAACATTGTAATTTTTGGCCCGTACTTCTCTGCTTTGGTATCTTCGATCCTGCTATTGATAGAATGTGGAACGGGCTTTTACCACGTCACGCTCCTCCTCCAATGCGTCTAAGCTGTCCTGCCGATCGAGCTCGGCTTCTCTTTCTTCGTACATGCGCACTCGAGGTGGGTCATGAATTATGTCGCAGGGCAAAACTGCCTCTGCGCTGTACACCATAAAGAATGGTGTGTATCCGGTGGTGCGATTCGGTGTGGTCCGCAGCCCCCAGAGTACGGAGTTGAGCTCCTCTACCCAGTGCGTGTTAGATTCCTTGAGGGACCGCACTAATCTGGGTTTAATGCCGCTCATGATAAGACCATTTGCACGTTCGACCTGGCCGTTAGTTTGTGGGTGATAGACGGAAGCATAGTCGAGCTTGATGCCCATGTTTTTGCACCAGAGTTTTACCTTGTCGGCCATGAAGTTCGTGCCGTTATCAGTGATGATGCTGTGGGGAACGCCGTAACGGTGTACGACCCCGGATATAAAGTCTATCACAGGTCCGGATTCGGCCGTCTTAACAGGCTTGGCTTCTATCCATTTGGTGAATTTATCCACCATGACCAGTAAGTATTTTTGCTTGTGGGTTCCGCCTTTAAGGGGTACAACCATGTCAAGCCCCCAGACCGCGAAGGGCCAAGTAATGGGGATGGTTCGGAGGGCGGTGGGAGGCATATGGCTTTGGTTTGCAAATAGCTGGCAACCGGTGCATCGTTGGACTAAGTCCTGAGCGTCTGCCCGGGCCGTTGGCCAATAAAAGCCTGTACGGAAGGCTTTGCTTACGAGGGACCGAGCTGCAGCATGATGACCGCCCAGTCCGTCATGAATTTCAGCCAGGAGGTTCCGCCCCTCCTCTTCGAAGATGCACCTTTGAAGGACTCCGGTAGTGCTTTTCTTATAAAGCTCTCCCTCGTGGACTCTGTAGGCTTTGGATCGCCGCACTATGCAGCGTGCCTCATTTTGGTCCTAGGGGAGTTCTTGCCTAGTGAGGTAGGCGAGGAATGGTTCTGTCCACGGGGCGATGACGGCCATTATTACGTGGGCTGAAGGTGTTATTTCATTGGCAGAGCCTCCGATTGTGTCAGAATGTTCGGTGTCGGGCAGTGCGGTTGGGTCCGGGTTGTTATTGTTCGGCCCCCCTTCCCATACTACGGATGTCTTGAACAGCCTTTCCAGGAAGATGTTGGGGGGGGGGGGGGGGACTACATCGCGTTTTGCGCCGATGCGTGCCAGGACATCCGCCGCCTGATTATTTTCCCGGGCTATATGGTGAAATTCAAGCCCCTCGAACCGAGCTGACATTTTTAGGACGGCGTTGCGGTAAGCTGCCATTTTTGGATCCTTGGCATCGAAGTCTCCATTTATTTGGGATATAGCGAGGTTCGAGTCCCCGCGCACCTCTAGGCGTTGAATGCCAATGGATACTACCATCCGGAGACCATGTAAAAGGGCCTCATGTTCGGCTGCGTTGTTGGAGTCCGTGTACATAATCTGGAGTATGTATTGAACTGTGTCTCCTGTGGGGGACGTCAAAACGACGCCAGCCCCCAGTCTGGCCAACATCTTGGAGCCGTCGAAATGCATGATCCAATTTGAATATGTGCCGTACTCTTTAGGGAGTTCGGCCTCCTTCCATTCTGCGACGAAGTCGGCCAAGACTTGCGACTTGATGGCTCGCCGTGGCTTATAAGTTATGTCGAACGGGAGGAGCTCAATGGCCCATTTTGCAATCCGGCCCGTTGTGTCACGGTTGTTTATAATATCGTTGAGTGGTACTTCCGAGGCTACTGTTATTGAACACTCTTGAAAGTAGTGTCATAGCTTCCGGGATGCCATGAATACCGCGTACGCGATCTTTTGATAATGCGGGTACCGTGATTTGGAAGGAGTGAGGACAGTGGACACATAATAGACCAGCTTTTGAAGGGGGAATCTGTGTCCGTCCGTTTCTCATTCGACGACGAGCACTGCGCTTACAACCTGATGCGTTGCTGCAATGTATAATAGCATTGGTTCGCCAATATTTGGCGCGGCCAGGACTGGGTTTGTTGCAAGTATGGCTTTTATCTCCTCGAGTCCGGCCGTGGCTGCATCCGTCCATTCGAAGTGTTCGGTGCGCCGAAGGAGGCGGTAAAGGGGTAGGGCCTTTTCTCCCAAGCAGGAGATAAAGCGGCTTAGAGCCGCCACGCATCCAGTTAATTTTTGTATTTGTTTGAGGTCCTTTGGGATATCCAGTTGCGACAGAGCTCGGATCTTGGCCAGATTTGCTTCGATTCCTCTACCGAATACAATGAAGCCCAAGAGCTTTCCGGCTGGAACGCCAAAAATGCATTTTTCCGGGTTGAGCTTGATGTCGTATGTTCGGAGGTTATCAAATGTGAGCCTCAAGTCGTCTACTAGAGATTCGACATGTCTTGTTTTGACGACCACATCATCTACATATGCCTCCACTGTTTTGCCGATCTAGCTTGCCAGACATGTCTGAATCATGCGCTGATATGTTGCGCCGGCGTTTTTGAGCCCGAAGGGCATTGTGTTGAAGCAGAATGGGCCGTATGGTGTGATAAATGCCGTTGCGGATTGGTCAGATTCTACCATCTTGATTTGATGGTAGCCAGAATATGCGTCGAGGAAACACAACGAATCGTGTCCTGCGGTAGCGTCGATAATTTGATCGATGCGGGGGAGGGGGAAGGGATCCTTTGGGCAAGCCTTGTTAAGGTCTTTAAAATCAACGCACAGGCACCAGGATTTGTCCTTCTTTGGTACCATCACCAGGTTTGCTAGCCAGTCCGGATGTTTTATATCTCTGATGAATCCGGCCTCCAATAGCTTTGCTAGCTCCTCTCCCATAGCCTGTCTCTTAGGTTCGTAAAAACGTCGAAGAGCCTGTTTGACAGGTTTAAATCCTGTTTGGATATTTAAGCTGTGCTCGGCCAGCCTGCGTGGGATTCCTGGCATGTCTGAAGGGTGCCAGGCGAAAATGTCCCAGTTTTCTCGTGGGAACTCTCGCAGTGCGGCGTCTACATCAGGGTTTAACTGTGCCCCGATGGAAGCTGTTTTATTTGGGTCCGTTGGATGGACTTGGAATTTGACTATTTCATTCGCCGGTTTAAAGGAGGTGGACTTGGATCTTTTGTCGAGTACCACATCGTCCCTATTCACCGTAGAGCGCAGCGCAGTCAGTTCCTCAGCCGCTAGGGCTTCGGATAGTGCCTCGAGGGCCAGTGCGACTATCTTGTTTTCGGCGCGGAGTGCTATGTTCGGATCACTAGCGAGAGTGATGATCCCGTTAGGCCCGGGCATTTTGAGCTTCATGTACCCGTAATGGTGTATTGCTTGGAAGATTGTGAACGCTTCCCGCCCTAGCAGACCATGATAACCGCTGCTGAACGGAGACACATGGAACGTGATCTCTTCGGATCTGTAATTATCCGGCGTGCCGAACACCACATCTAGTGTGATTTTTCCTGTGCAGCGCGCTTCCCGACTGGGGATTATTCCTCTAAAGGTTGTGCTGCTTCGCTCAATGCGGTTCCAGTCTATTTCCATTTTTTGAAGGTTTTCCTCGTAAATGAGGTTCAATCCGCTGCCGCCGTCCATGAGTACCTTGGTAAGACGAAAGCCATCCACTATTGGGCTGAGGACCAATGCGGCTGGTGCTCGGGCTGTTCGGAATTTAGATTCATCACTGGCATTAAAGGTAATAGCCGTGTCACTCCATGGGTTTATTGTTGCTACTTGGTAGACTTCGGCAAGGCTGCGGAGTGTCCTTTTTCGCATATTATTTGATGCGTAAGTCTCGAAGACTGTTAATACCGTATGGGTGTCTCTGGGGTGGCTTTCTGTGGCCTCCGGAATTAGGAGGTTTTCGCCAATTTTGGCCACCTGTCGGAGTATCCAACATGCTCTAAGGCTGTGAGTTGGTGTGGCGTCCTCTGTACCGTGAATTTTACAGGGTCCGTTAAGCCATCCTTCTAGTACGGTTCCATGCCCTATAGAGGGTTTTTGCTTTTTGGTATTTGACCTGGGTGTCTGGCTATGCAGCACCCTTTTATTTCGGACTGGGTTTGTATTTAGGGCCAGATTGTCCCAAAATTTTATTTTGGTTTTCCAGGCGCTTTCCATCGCATAATACTTTTGTACAATGGACGCCAAGTCAGCGAAGCGTGTGATATCACGGTGACTTATGGCGTTGAGTATTCCCTTGTCCGTGCAATTATTGCAGAAGATTAAGATTACGTCTTCCTCATGGCAGTCCCTTAGCCTGTTCTTAACCAGGAGGAATCTAGCCCAGTAATGATGTACTGTTTCGTCGGGCTCTTGCCTGATTTTGGATAGATCACTTATGTTGGGGTGGGTGGGTGGAGTTAAATCCGAAGCCTCACCCCGTCTGAGGCTCAGAGGTCGAGGAATTTCTGAACTCAAAAATTTGGATCCCTGGGTGTTGTCCAATGAATCCAGCCTGTCGCCTGACTCTAAGTTCAGGTCTTGAGTGATATCCTCCCCTCCGCGGGTATCCAGCTTGGAGGGATCGGGAATCCGGACGTAGCGAGTCCTTAAGATAGACGAAGGGTCGCCACACTGTCCCTCTACCACGGCAACGTGGTGGGTGACTTGGGGAGAGTTAATCTCTCTCGGACCGGTTTTAGGCCCAATCTGGTCGTAATCCGTAGCGACTCCCAGGGCAGCGAACCGATCCAAGAGCTCGTTTATGGAGGAAAGCTCCATTGGATCTAACTGCTCGGCGAGTTCCGAACTGACATGAAGATTGTTTTCGATGGCTCGAGAGGTCATCGTCGGCACAGAAGCTGAACAGGCGGTCATAAGAAAACCACCTAGCCAGAGGGTTTGGCCGACAGCCAAAGCTCCCTTAGCAACGGTGCCGTCTTTAAAGACGGGGCGAGGCATCCTTCCTGATGGCGACGACACAGAGGAACTCTCAATGAAAGCACCAATGTCGGTGTCAAAACCGGCGGATCTCGGGTAGGGGGTCCCGAACTGTGCGTCTAGGCCGGATGGTAACTGGAGGCAAGGGACACGAAGTTTTACCCAGGTTCGGGCCCTCTCGATGGAGGTAAAACCCTACGTCCTGCTTGATTAATATTGATGATATGGGTAGTACAAGAGTAGATCTACCACGAGATCAGAGAGGCTAAACCCTAGAAGCTAGCCTATGGTATGATTGTTGATGTGTATGTTGTCCTACGGACTAAAACCCTCCAGTTTCTATAGACATCGGATAGGGTTAGGGTTACATAGAGTCGGTTACAATGGTAGGAGATCTGAATATCCGTATCGCCAAGCTTGCCCTCCACGCCAAGGAAAGTCCCTCCCGGACACGGGACGAAGTCTTCAATCTTGTATCTTCATAGTCCAGGAGTCCGGCTGAAGGTATAGTTCGGCTATCCGAACACCCCCTAATCCAGGACTCCCTCAACTGCAGTGGAGACTGTTAAGTTGAACTTCCACCTAGAACTCTATGCTACACTAGTAAGTAACTTGAACAGTGGACTTGGCCTTGAACTGCAAGTTTTCTGCGAATCTAGCTTCACATAAAGCCTTGACCGATACGTGGCTACCGTGGGTCTTCCCCGCGGGTGGAGCTTATGCGTCATACTCTGTGACCTTTCATGAGTTTACTAGAGAGAACCCTACTCTCATAGATTGCGACGTTTGACAATCAGACTCATATAGGTGTGTTCTTCAAAAGATATTCTGCAGGATAACATCTCTGCTTAAATGAGCCACTTAGAACACATTAAGATATACATCAACCTGCCATGCAGATTTGGAGAGTATTGCATCTTCATGGAGTGGTATTGTGAATAGTAAGGATACTCTCCTCTCAGTTGACCAACAACTTGTCTTCCACATCTAATTCACGGGATCTCCGATCACAAAGAATAGGTTACCACTGTGAACAACTCATATTGTGGGTATCATACCCATCTCCCTCGATGCATTATCTAACAGATTACGTGATAGACCCTTAGTAAAAGGATCTGCCAGATTTTTAGATGTTTGGATATAATCCAATGCAATAACTCCAGAGTTTTTCATTTTCCTGACAGACTTTAACCTTCTCTAAACGTGTCTTGATGACTTCATGTTATCCTTTGAGCTGCTCACTTTCGTGATCACAGTTTAATTGCCGCAGTTCATAAGGATACCCGGTACAGGTTTCTCAACAACCGACAAGTCATTCAAGAGCCGATGAAGCCAATCTACTTCGACCGTAGCTGTATCTAGTGTTGTGAGTTCTGCTTCCATTGTTGACCTCGTTAAGATGGTCTGCTTGCAAGACTTCCAAGAAACAGTGCCACCTCCATGAGTGAATACATATCCGCTCGTGGCCTTTATCTCATCAGCATCTGAGATCCAGTTTGAGTCACTATACCCTTCAAGCACCTTTGGGTGCCCGGTGTAGTGAATTCCATAATTTGTAGTGCCTTTCAAATAACGCAAAACTCTCTCTAGAGCTTTCCAATGCACATCTCCTGGTTTTGAGACAAACCGACTCAGTTTGCTAATAGCAAAAGAGATGTCAGGTCTTGTAGCACTGGCTAAGTACATAAGCGAGCCAATAATCTGAGAATATTTCAATTGATCTCTAGCAATTCTTCGATTCTTTCGAAGTAACAGACTTGCATCATAAGGTGTTGAAGAGGGCTTGCAGTCACTATAGCCAAAGCGACTCAAGATCTTTTCCACATAGTGAGATTGAAGCAATGTAATTCCACCATCATCGTCTCTCAACAACTCGATGTTCAGAATGACATAAGCCACTCCTAAATCCTTCATCTCAAAACAGTGAGATAGGAAATTCTTGACCTCCTTAATAACATTCAGATTTGTTCTGAAAATCAGTATGTCATCAACATACAAGCAAAGGATAACTCCCTCGCCCCCACCATGGTGATAGTACACACATTTGTCACCTTCGTTCACAACAAAGCCTGCAGCTGTTAAAATTCTTTCAAACTTCTCATGCCACTGTTTGGGTACTTGCTTGAGTCCATACAAAGACTTCAGCAACTTGCATACTTTTCCTTCCTGACCATCTAGTATAAACACATCTGGTTGTTCCATATAAATTTCCTTATCCAACTCTCCATTTAGGAAAGCAGTCTTAACATCCATTTGATGAACGCGAAGACCATGCGAGGCAGCTAGTGAAAGTAGAACTCGAATAGTGGTCAGTCGAGCCACAGGTGAGTAAGTATCAAAGAAGTCTTCACCTTCCTTTTGGGTATAACCCTTAGCCACGAGCCGAGCCTTTACTTTTCAATAGTACCATCAGGCCTAAACTTCTTCTTGAATACCCATTTGCATCCTATAGGTTTGCACCCATAAGGACGATCAGTTATCTCCCAAGTTTCATTCGCCAAGATGGAATCCATCTCGCTACGAACTGCTTCCTTCCAATAGTCAGCATCTTCAGATGCATAGGCCTCTGAAATAGAACTGGGAGTGTCATCTATGAGATATACAAGAAAATCATCACCAAAGGACTTTGCAGTCCTCTGTCTCTTGCTCCTAGTAGGAACTTCATTGTTCTCCTCCACAGGACTTTCAAAGTGTTCTATCGAAATGGCAAGTTTGGTAATTGTAACGGGTTCCTGATTCGATGAACTAGGCATCTCCTGATTAGATGAGGTAGCCATATCCTTCATGGGAAAGATATCTTCAAAGAAAGTCGCATCATTCCACTCCATGATCATACCGACATGCATGTCAGGTACCTCATATTTTACAACTAAGAATCTATAGCCAATGCTATGAAAAGCATATCCCAGGAAAACACAATCCACAGTCTTTGGTCCAAGCTTCCGCTTCTTTGGAATTGGAACATTGACTTTCGCCAAACAACCCCATGTTCGTAGATAAGAGAGTTTTAACCTTTTCTTCTCCCATTCCTCGAATGGAGTTATCTCTTTGTTCTTTGTGGGAACTCGGTTTAGGACATGACATGTCGTCAATATCGCCTCCCCCCACCATGCCTTGGAGAGACCCGATGTGTCTAACATGGCGTTAACCAAATCAGTTAGAGTTAGGTTCTTTCTTTCGGCCACTCCATTTGACTGAGGTGAGTAGGGAGGCGTCCTTTCATGGATTATACCATGTTCCGCACAAAAAGCATCAAATTCATTGGAAAAATACTCTCCACCACGGTTGGACCTAAGCCTCTTGATTCTTCGATCAAGTTGGTTTTCCACTTCAGCTTTATAGATCTTGAAAAGTTCAAAGCCTCATCCTTAGATTTCAGAAGATACGCACGTCAGTATCTAATGGAGTCGTCAATTAACATCATGAAATATTTCTTTCCACCTTTTGTTAAAACACCATTCATTTCACAAAGATCTGAATGTATGAGCTCTAGTGGGGCAAATTTCTCGTTTCCGCAGTCGTGTGTGACTTACGAGGTTGCTTAGCTTGCACACACACTTGACACTTGGATCCCTTGACAGTGGTGAAATTAGGGATTAAGTTCAACTTCGCTAGTCGCGACATGCAACCAAAATTAACATGACAAAGACGTGAATGCCACACATTTGATTCACTATTGTTGCAAATATGATTAACAACTTTATTGCAAACGTCTGATAAGGATAAACGAAACAGGCCTACTGACTCATAGCCTTTACCAACAAAGGTTCCATACTTGGATATTATAAATTTATTCGACTCAAAGACAAGCTTGTAGCCATCTCTACACAGAAGAGATCCACTAACAAGATTTTTATTGACGGAGAGGACATAATGCCCGTTCTTCAGCCGCACAATCTTCCCCGAAGTAAACTTCAGATCGACCGTGCCAACACCACGAACAGAAGCACTTGAACCGTGGCCCATCAGCACGGTTGAAGTCCCTGCGGTCTGATAAGACGAAAACATGGAAATATCACTGCATACATGCACATTAGCACCCGTGTCAATCAACCAATCAGGAGAATGACATACTGAAAGAATAGTGGGAAATATACCATACCCAGCATCCTTCATATCAATGTCTCCAATGACAACATTAGTGGTCTTGCCGCCTTTCCCAGGATGACGCTTGTCATAGTGATTAGGGCAACTAGGAGCCCAATGATCAGGATCCCCACACACATGACAGACACCTTTCTTCTTGTCATTCTTCTTCTTGAAGTTCTTGTGCTAGACAGCCTTGTTCTTCCCATCAAACTTTGCTTTACCATCAAACTTGCCCTTGTTCTTGAACTTGTGGGGCTGGAAGTTCTGCTTCTGTACCACATTGGCACTAGATCCTCCCTCAATACCTCGAGCACGTGTGTCCTTTGCTCTCACCTTTTCTTCCACATCAAGAGTGCCAATGAGATCCGGAACGGAAAACTCCTGCCTCTTATGCTTCAGTAAGGTAGCAAAGTTCCTCCACGAAGGAGGAAGCTTAGTGATGATACCTCCGGCAACAAACTTGTCCGGTATCATACAATTGAAGTGCTCAAGTTCTCTAACAAATGACTGTATCTCATGAGCTTGCTCAACCACGGAGCGCTCTTCAGTCATCCAGTAATCATAGAATTGCTCCATGATGTACAGCTCAGTGCCTGCATCCGAGACCCCAAACTTGGCCTCGAGTGCGTCGCACATATCTTTTCCATTATCAATTGACGCATAAGAATCAACTATGTTCTCACCAAGAACACTCAAGAGAGCAGCCTTAAACAGAGTATCCATTTTCTGAAACGCTTGTTCCTGTTGGGCATCAAGCTCCCCTTCAGGCTTCCCAAGCGTGGCATCATAGCAACTCATGGTTTGAAACCACAAGACTGCTCTCACGCGCCACCTCTTATAGTGGATACCCTCAAACATAGGAGGTCTCATGGAAGCAGCAAAACCACTTGGGGTAAATTGCCTATGATAAGGTTTTTGGATTGTTGGAAATATGAGCAATTTACCGAATGATTTTATTAACAGAAATACTAGATAAAGCATGACCAGTATACTAGTGATAAAACAAGCCATGCAATTTGACAAAGAGAAGGTAAACAACATCTTCATATATGAACTGTAACTAAAATATGTAGAGCAGACAGTATAGCAAGTTGCATATATGAAATAGAGTCTAACATATCTAGGGCAAATACTAGAACAAAGAACTGTAGCAGGACCTCTAATAGAAAGGAGAAGAACATGTGCGGGACAGCAGCAGCAGAAGCGCTGGACTTGGGGTCGGTGTCCTCGCCTGCCATGTCGTCGAGGAGGTCGTGGACGTCGGGGAAGAAGTCATCGTCGGGGAAGTAGTCGTCGGCGACCGGATCGTCCGTGATGAAGCAGCCAGTAGTCGCTCTGAGCGCTCCCCAAAAACCTTATCACCCTTCTCCTGTACAGGACTCAAAAGGTGCGATTTCGGAGGCCTACTGTCCCGACGTGCGGTGCACGCCGCAAGCCGGCATGAGGAAGACAGCAGCGGCTCAAAGATGGAACCGATGGCGAGGGAAGGAGTAGTTCTGGTGCGTCTCTCTGGAAGGAGCGACCTCCTTTTTATAGGCGCAAGAGAAGGAGGCGAGAGGGCAGCGACGGGAGGTGAAACGAAGAGACGGAGATGAAGCGAACAGCCAGCAGCCGAAGGCTGCACCGTTCGCATTCGAACTCCACTTTCGCAAAAATCTTTTTAGCTTCCGTGTGACCTTTCATATACCCGTGGTGCATGGCAAAAATTTAGACATCGGCTCGGCTCATTCCCGCAACTCGCGGCGCGTCGTGACGAGGCGTTGCGTGGTGAGGCGGCCGGCGGAGGAGGAGCGCGCGTGGATGTCCCTCTTGTTCTCATGCTCATAAAAGTGGGGAAAGAATCTCCCTTATAAAGAGGTCCAACTCCCTCTAAACTAGAAATGTGGGACTAAACTTTAGTTCCACCTCTTGCCTTGCACGAATGGCCTGCGTGGGCCTCTAGGATTTATTAAGAATTTCTGAAACTGCTATTGGGCTAGGCCCAAAATAGAGAAAATTCCAGCAATCCCCCCTCAAAGAAAATAGTGTTAAATTTGGTGTCTATGTGCTGATGTTAGGCCAACTCCACCGCGCGACCCCATCCTGTCCGCGCCCGTCCGTTTGGTGTAAAACGGACGAACCAGACGGCCCAACGCGCGGGCACAAACGGACTTTTGTCTGTTTTATGTCCGATTTCGACCCATCCCCGACCCAAGTTTGCGTCGATTTTGGGGTGAAACGGGCATCACGCGGACGCGCGGGCCGTCTGCGCGTGTCCTCCCCTGGCCCGCCCGTCAGTGGCATAGGGACGCCTTTTTCTATCCTCCCTCCCTCCGGCCGCACGCCCTTCATTCTTCTCCACTCTTCCCTACTCTTCTCTCGCCGCCGCCGCCGCTGCCATTGTAGCTGTGCAGTTCGAACGCGCGCTCGCCCAACCCCTTTCCCTCGGCGCCCCCGAGCTACCCAACCACGACCACCTGTTTTGTGCACCCGCTGGTCGGATTTGGGGCGGATCCGGTCGGTCTTGAGCTCGCCTGGCCGTGGGAGGCCGCGCCACGCCATGGACTGGCCGGACACCGAGCCGGAAGGCCATGGCAGGGCCGCAAGGCCACATGCAGGCAGTGGCTCCTCCTCTAGCCGCTCGGATCTACACCGTCGGTGGTCCGCCGGTAGAAACACGAATGGCGGTCGGCCGGGCTCGGTGCTAGCCCAAAAGCTTGTCGGCGCACCGTTGCTGCTCATTAAGTGCGACCACTGCCTAAAGATGGTCGTGCGCCGCGTGTCTACAATGCCGGAACATCCCGGATGGGTATTCATCAAGTGCTTAAACGATGGGGTATGTGCTCTTTTTAGCTTCTGTTTGTGCTCTAGATTTGGCTAGTTGTGCTAACTTCAAATTTTGTTGTGTAGAATGGATGCAAGTTTTGATATTGGAAAGAAGAGTACATCGATATATTGATAGAGCGCAATTTAGTAGATGTTCGTGCACTTTTAGCTAGCATAGAGGCTGTAGATGAGACAAGTGCACTTGTTGCTAGATTAGAGGCTAGACACGAGACTAGATGCGAGGAAGCAACCTCTACTTCTTTAGACTCGAAGAAAAAAGAAACACACAAGATGGAGGCGGCTCCTCCGCAGATCAACAATGAATGCATCGAGAAGACACTAATCCAACTTACAGGAGCAGTTATGGAAGTTGGATATCTTCTAAAATGTATTTTTGTGGTTCTTGTTTTCTTTGGTCTTGCTTTTTCTAGTCAAAATTTGATGATGTATTCTTATGTACCAAGAATGAATGATGAAAAGAAGTTTAAGGGCTTGCATAGAAAAAGTACGCGGACAGGATGCGCCCGGGATGAGTCCGCGTATTGGGCGCACGGCCACCGCATCCCAGGACACGCCCGAACACGACCTCATTTTCCTACCCAAACGGACAGAATCCGGTTAAAACGGACGTCCGTTTGGGGTCGTGCGGTGGAGTTGACCTTACTGCTGCACTTTAGAGTGATTCTGTTGACCTAAGACAATATATGAGGTGTTATCTTAGGTGTCTCTAGGGCCATTTCCTCTCTATGTTGATGCATACATTTTCTTCCACGTTATCCAACGATCTTTGAATTAATACTATACAAAATGGCGATAAAACTATACATGCAGTTTTTACGTTAAGTAAGTGCTAATTCCCAACATATCTCCGAGTTTCAAATTTTGTACTTATAGTTGCATGATGAAATGTATCCATCCGATTGTGGATCACGAATTGTCGACCATTTTTTAGGTACTCATATCCAGTGCTCATATCGGTTGTTCACCATTTATTTGACCTGTGGCTTGTCCACGCTCCTCAAAGAGTCCTGGCTCCGCCACCAAGGAGGCCTTCAGGCGGGGTAGTTCACCTTGGACTCGTAGCACTTCCCAGCATTCCACCCGGCGGGGACGACATTGTTGGCGACGAGCACCTTGCCGGAACTCGAGGTGAGCCGGAAGGAGAATGGGGCTTCCAGAGGCTTCCCGGTCTTGGAGTCCATGCACCACAGGGCGCCCCACGACTGCCGCATCTTTTCCCACTTGGCGTAGCCTTTTTTGCCGCCGGCCTCCATGACTTCCACGGAGTTGAGGTCTCCGTCGCCGGCCTCGTATTCGACCAGCATGGCGAGGTAGAATGGGTTGGCGCCCGAGTCCATCTTGAAGCTAATCTTCTTGCCATGGTACTTGCACGGCACCCTGATGAAAGAAAAGTAAGACACCAACATCAGTTGGTCGCCCTATCATTCACAGCACATCCGTGCATGTGCACAACGTTAATCGGACGAGATCGATCTGTAAAACAAAACTCGAATGCGTTTTTCACCTCTCGAATTCGATATTGAGGACTCCGGCGTTACGCAGTTTATCGGCCATCCCGGGCTTGGCCATGGCGCCGAAGGCGGTGCCGCTCATGTCGAAGTGCGGCCTCTTCTGGCACTGCGCGTCGGGGCACTGGTCGGTGATGACGACGGTCACGTGTTTGCCGGAGCATTCCGGGTTCTCTTTGCACCTGACCTGTAGAGCATTTGATTAATTAGCACAGCAAAATAATCTGAACGTCAAACGTGGCACATGGAACAAACGAACGACTGTGTCGTCCACCTGATAGCATGAACCGCAGCCTTTGCCGTTCTTGAAGATGCCCACTCCGCCGGCGGCGATCAACGACGAGAACGGGTCCTGGCCGACATCGCTTTTATAACCACACGCGCCACCTGCGTATCGCATTGGCGTAGTAGAGTGAGTTTTCCTCGCGTTGTTGCCGGTTATCGTGCGTGCAAAGTCATATCCATGAATGTACCTTCGCTGCCGTCGCCGTTAGGGCCGCCGTACCACGTTGCGCCACCGTTCGCCCAGCCGTGCGTCGCCCTTGGGAGTGATAGGATTGACAGGACGGCGAAGGTGGCAGATAGGAATATGCCTCGACTGCAAGCCATCCTTTCTCTTGGTTGACGGAATGAAGAGAAGATACTATTTGATGGCATGTATATATATAGGTACCGTTTTATAGTAACGACTGGTTAACTTGCAAATCTATATATAGGGATTATTTGGGTGGTACATATAGGACGGTTTTAATTATAGGATGACTACAGACATGAGAACGTGGCGCAACTACAGTTAGTTTTTGGTTGTGTCTAAGTGCACCTCCAATGCCGACCACTAAACCGGACACCGCGTTTGTCTGAGGACATGAGACGGATGCAACGACAATCCAAAGCTGTCGGCATGCGTCCCGTTACATTTGGAAGAATTTAAGTGAAAATGAAAAAATTTGATGTATATTTGAATGCATCGGACAATATTCATTCATACTTGGATAACTTTTAAATAAAACCGGATGTTTTTCATCTAAACTGAAGCAAATTCATTACATTTAGACATATTTCAACTAGACCGAACTCTAGAACTAACCTAAAATGGCCACCGGTGCCCGTTCTTCATCTCCGGCCTGCCATGAGCCCCGAAGAATGAAGCCCCGCCTCCTCCGCGCACATCAGCGCTGGGAAGTGAAGCTATCCGCCTCCTTGCGCCGCAAGCGGCTAATCGGCCGACGATGAGGAGGCCACCAAGCTTGGCTTCAACAAGAGGGGAGGAGCGGTGGCTTCCATGGGATACAAGGGTCGGCGACCTCCCATGGCCTACTCTTCCTCATTGTCGGTGGCGCTCGTGGACGAGCCGGCTTCGTGGTCATGGTGGCGGGGCGCGGCCGAGCTGGCGACCTCGTCTTCGTCCTCGCTCTTGCTGAACACCTCATCCACCGCCTCGTCCATCTCCTTGTAGGCGGCCTCTAAATCCGCCTGATACTGGTGGTAGCGCTAGTGCTCGCAGCGGATGTCGCGGGCGGAGCTGTAGGACTTGAGTAGCACCTCCTGCTCGGGCACGTCCATGTCCATTGCAATGGTCGTGCCAGCAGTGAGTAGCTCTTTTGCATGCCGGTACTCGTCGAGGAGGCGGAGATTGTAGGCTTGGTCGGCCTGCGCCTACCGGAACGCGGCCTCCCGCTCTTCCAGCACCATGTCCATGTAGTGAGCACGGGCCTCGCCCATGGTGATGCTGGCATTGGCCGGCACGGACGGTGGCATCGGCTCATCATCGGCCACCTCTGCCATTGGCGCATCGGCAGCACTAGCCTCCAATGAGCTCGTCTGGCTGGCGCTCTGCAGCCGACCACAATGGCGGCGATCTCCCCCTTCTGTTCGGACGACAGGTCATCCCACAAGGCCTTTGGAGCTCTAGTAGGCCATGGCAAGTGTGGTGTGGAGAGGAGATAGAGAGCAGAAGAGTGTGGATGGATGCAGATCTACTGCCTACCTGTGGGGCCGGTTAAATAGTAGGCCAGAGGGCAGGCCAAGCAGCGAGGTCCTTAATGGTGGGCAGCACACGGATGGACGGGTGGCACCGGAACAAGTTCCTCAACAACCGTGTGTGTTTAATGGAGGGAGGCGGATGGACTACTGTCGTTTGAATTCGGAGAGGCGAGACATGCATCAGGAAGCGGCGTGGCATCGCTCTCGATCGAGACGCCACTTCAATGCCGACTCTAGTGATAGGTCGCATCCGCTCTGGGCCGGCATGAATGCGGCAGTGATGCTTCGAAGCGATGCAGACCAAAGTAGGGCAGGAAAGCGTGCGGGTGCAGGAGAGGGTTTTTTGGTGGGCCAGGTTAGTCAGATGCGGGCGTGGCAGCGTTCCGGACGCCCGCAAAGCCCCTAGTTTGTCTCCAGTTTGCAGGAGAAAGTGTGTCCGGACCACCGAACAGACCGATGGAGGACCACGTTGGAAGGCAAAACATGTTCGAACCGTGTGGTACAGACGGTTGAAGGCGTTTTGAGGGTTCGATATGCCCTAAGGCTTATAATGCTATGGCATTGTTATGTCACATGTAAGTGATTTCATTATCTAGATTGTGGCCCTTGTGCGTTAACAACAACAACTTTGAACATGCTTCGAATGCGACAAGCACCTCTTGCCAAGCTTGTGGATACATTTTGGACCAGGGCTACTAGAAGAAAGAATCCATACCTCTATGGAAGATCAAGTTGGCATGTGCCTTGATGTTGTAGGTCATAATTAGAGGTTCAGGGTTATTCACAGCACATTCAGGATTTCCAATGAGACCATTTCCAGGTATTTCAAGAAAGTCTTGCATGCTATTGGGGAGCTCAGAGGAGAGATAATCAAGCCACCAACTGTTAATAGTCCTACCAAGATTCGCATGAACACAGGATGGTATTCATATTTCAAGGTGAGCACTACTCATAGTTCATGCCATGACATACTTGTATTGTTGTGATAGAGCCATAAAAATGTGTTTTCATGCCAGCACAGGATTGTATTGGCACAATAGATGATACTGATGTGACTAATAGAGTGTCGAGGTCACATGTTACAACATAGAGGGGGTAAAAAATATTACACAAGCCAGAGTGTGCATGCTGCTGTTGACTTTGATCTGAACTTCACATATATATGTGTTAACTGGCTGGGAAGGATCAACCCATGGTGCTAACATTCCTACTAATAGCATGTCTAGCTAGACCTGATGGGATCAATATACCCAATGGTAAGTTCTAACTAGGAGATGCAAGATATGCATGTCGGCTTGGTGTCCTTCAACCCTTCAAGAAAAGCATGTGCCATTCTCTTCAAGTAACCATCCTATGACTGCTGCAAAATTGTTCAATCTCAAACACTATAGCCTTAGAGTTACGGCTGAGAGGCCATTTAGAGCTCTGAAGAATAGATTTAAGATCCTGGATCAAAAGTTATTCCACTCTTTTCCCATCCTAGTTAGGCTTGCTCTTGCATGTTGCATTCTCTTTAACTGGATCCTAGAACGAGGTTGTGATGAGCTTGTGCCGGAGGAGGAAGATGTGACGATTGATGATATTGATGACTCCAGCCATGGTGTGGATACACATGACAATAAAACTTGAAAGAGTTAAATGTTGAAGTGGGCTGCGACAATGTGGGCAAACAGAGGTAACACAAGGATATGAAGTGCAGCATCGACGAACTTTCCCCTACTGAGCCATATGACTATTAATTTGCACCGCAATTTGTTAGTAGTTAGGATGAACTGCTATTTCATTACTAGTTATGACTAAAACGATGTTTATTTCATATTGCATATGTAGTGTAATGTATGGTAATGTCACCACTAGTGAGAAGGGTGACCACAACATAGGTCGTGCACAACCAAGCATCATGTTTTGCACATTGACAACCATAATCCAAAACTCCCGCCAACCGAAAACTTGTCATAAAACTGCTCAGTGGTGCAATGCAGATAGCCAAACTATGTGTGTAACATGATTTATTTATTTTGGTTGTATTCACTCAACCAGACCCACCTTAGTCACAAATGCAAATAGCCCAAAAAGGATGCAACCTACCAAACGCATCCTAAATGGACATAAGAGTGGCTGGATGTGATTCAAAGCCTCGAGTGGTTGAGGATTTCAAACAATTCTTGGACAACTTACAAATAGGTTAAAAATTTATTTGCATGCAGTCAAATATTTTCTAGTTTGCACATTACCAAGATGTAACTTAGGTTGAGAATGCAAATATTTAGTAAAGTGAGGTTATGTGCCTAGTCATGCTCTGTGATTTGCGAATGCGTTAAATATTACTTCTGCACAAGTGCAATTTTTTTGTCATTATTTGTGTTATCTTTCCTCCTTTTGTCTATTTTTCCTCTAGTTCAGAATGCAAGTAAAATCTACTAAAATGTCTATTTTTGATGTATTTGGCATTACGGCGAACGTTCATGATCCCGTTTGTCCAACCAGCTTTTGCATATTTTCCGCTTTTAGTTAACAAGTTCTTTTCTTCTGATTTTGTGGCCATTTTCGTATACCAAGTTTCAGCACCCCAAACCATAGCCTGGGCGATAAATGGACCCAAGAAACATCGCATCTATTGCTGCATCAGTACAACTCAAGAAGAAGACATCACTAGGAAATAACTGCAAGGCAGTGGCCTCGGAGAGGGAAGAGCAAAGAACACAACACAAGAACACTTGACTTTCTTCCTCTTCTGACGCGGCCGCTCACAATTCCCGGACGCGCATGCATGCCGATTACCGGATACCGGCCTTTGACAAGGTAAAAGCTCACAAATTGCAGAACGAGATGTAAAGCATACAGTCGGCGCCAACCGCCCTAACTGGCGTAGTTCGCCGAGGAGCTGTAGGACGTGCCGGCCGACCAGCCGGAAGGGATGGCGTTGGTGACCTCGAGGACCTTGCCGGAACCCGAGGTGAGCCGGAACGAGAACGGGGCTTGGAGAGGCTTCCCGTTGTTCGACTGGAGGAGCCACAGCGCGCCCCACGACTGCGTCATCGCCATCCACGGCGCGCCGTGGTCGTTGTGGTGGCCGGGCGCGCAGCCGCCCTGCATGATGTCGACGGCAGAGAGGTCTCCGTCGCCGGCCTGGTACATGATCAGCACGGAGAGGTAGAAGGGGTTGGAGCCCGCGTCCACCTTGAAGACAATGTTCATGCCGTTGTAGTTGCAGGGCACCCTGAGGAAATTAACTGACCAGTGTTACGCACGCACGCCTTCGGTAAACACACTCTAGGATTGTCAGGTCAAAAAATGCATTTTCACCTCGCGTAGTGGATCTTGAGCTGTCCAGCGGAGCGGAGGCGGTCGGCCATCCCTCGGTTGGCCATGGCGCCGAAGGCGGTGCCGCTCATGTCGAAATGATCCTCCGAGGCGCATATACCGTCGGGGCAGTTGTCGGCGATGACGACGGTCACCGGGCGGCCGGAGCAGGCCTTGTTACCGGTGCACTTGACCTGTAACGTACATCCACTTTGCACGCTGATTCACATGAAATTGCTAAATCCTAAATGTGATCATATATGCCGACCGATCTACGTGCGTACCTGATAACATGAACCGCAGCCTTTGCCGCTCTTGAAGAAGGAGGGCCCGCCGGCGGCGATCATCGACGAGAACGGGTGCTGGCCGACGGCTCTTTGATAGCCGCACGCGCCACCTGCATTTCGCCCACGGAAAAAGAGTAAGTCTCAGTCCGACAAGTGTTTATCCTCTGTACATGTACGAGAGACTTACCGTCGCTGCCGGCGCCGTAGGGGCTGCCGTACCACGTCGCGCCGCCGGAGGACCAGGACCGGCGGCTGCTAGGGCGCCTGGTGCGGGTGCGGCTCGGCTTCCAGTAGCCGGAGATGGGGCTTACGAAAATTGATAGGATGACGAGCACCGTCGCCAGCAGCAATGTGCCTGGACTAGCCATTGATGATTTTCTCAGTCAGGAGACAGAAAACCAAGGGGCTAGCTAGGTTTGTTGAGTGGTACTACGAAGAACTCGGTGTTGCTTGCAGGACTAGTGCGATTAGGGGTGGTATATATAGGAGGGTTTAGGAGTTATAAACGTGGGAGCGAATACGTTTAGTCGTGCACACACGAATTATGGAGGCGAACGTGGCGGCGACTACTGAGGTTTAGGGAGAGGGTGCGCATACATGCATGCACCGGGGTCAACTGAGCCGGAGCGGCGGATCCTGTGATGACGGAGATTTTGGGTAAAGAGGACTCATCCGGCCGGGTTAGCTGCGTGATTGCGTCCATATATGTGCACGTGGGGGGTCAAACACTCAAACGGCCCATCTTGAGCCAATTGATCATACAAACTGATGCTTCCGAGACATTGAGCTCTTCAACTTGGCACTACTTGCCCGGCAAACCTGGCGGCTTCTGACCCAGCCGGACTCTCTCAGCGCCCGGATTCTGCGAGCGGTATACTATCCATCTTCTTCAATCCTTGACGCAGAAGTGGGGAGGAACCCATCACCAAGTTTGGCGGTCTATCGTTGAAGGGTGGGATGCACTAAATCTCGGCCTTCTAAAACGCATCAGATCAGGGGATGGTACCAACATTTGGCACAATAACTGGGTCCCCCGCGACTTCAAACCCCGGCCGGTTAGCCCAAAATCCCAGAATCCTCCTCAACAGGTATCTGAGCTTATAAACCCGGTCACCCACACCTGGAACCGTGCAGTGCTTGATGAACATATGTACGCGATGGACGTGGAGGCAATCCTCAACATCCCCCTTAGCAGCAAGGTTCAGGTTGACTTCTGGTCGTGGCATTACGAGAGGAGAGGGATCTTCACTGTGAGTTCAGCGTACAAATTGCTGGCAGCGACAAAACAACAACGTACAGATTGGATGGAGCATAATGACAGTCACTCCAACGTCACAACCGATAGTCGTTCATGGGCCAGACTTTGGGGAGCAGCGGTTCCCTCAAAAGTACGTGTCTTTGCGTGGAGACTTGCCAAAACCTCTATACCCGCGAGGGCTGTTCGACAACACAGAAGCATGGCCGACTCCGTTGAATGCTCTATCTGTCACGCGGCGGTGGATACATGGTGTCACACTCTTTTTGATTGCCATATGGCTCGGTGTGTATGGGCTCTCGCTGATGAAGAAATCACTGAAACAATCATCTCTAATCGGACGGATGATGCTAAGCTATGGATGTTTTGGTTAGTGGATACCCTTCCCATGGCGGACCTGGCGCGGGTGCTTGTCGCGATGTGGGCAATCTAGTGGGCGAGACGCTGAGCTATCCATGACGAGCAGTTCCAGAGCCCCCTCAGTACCCATGTTTTCATCACCAAGTTCATGGCGGAGCTTGATCAAATCCCAGAGAGGGGGGGGGCGCACGAAGGACCTGCACGCGCAATCGAAGGACTTGCATGCAATATCCAGGGGCATGCATGCAATGCCCAGGGACTCGCATGTAACTACGGGCGCAGGACAGCCGATGCGGTCTGCATGGCTACCGCCAGAACTGCACGATACCAAGATCAATGCTGACGAAGGCTTCTCCAAGATTGGCGACAAGGGCGCTTCCGCAGTAGTGTGTCGAGACAGAAACATGAACTACCTTGGGGCTTCAGCGATCATTGTCGAAGGCCTCCTGGATCCGGTGATACTCGAAGCACAAGCCTGTAGCGAGGCGCTAGCGCTCGCTACAGACTTACAAGTCCAGTCCATATGTGTGGCTACAGATTGCCTAGAAGTGGTGACAAGGATCAAGGATGACTTCCCATGCAAGTTTTTCCCAATTCTGCAAGATATCAAGCATCAGAGAAGAGCTTTCAGGGCAGTAGAGTTTATCCATGAGAGCAGAAAACATAATGGAGAGGCTCATGCTTTAGCTAAGGCTGCCGCATCCCTCCCTCCCGGGCGCCATGTGTGGCTTTCATCTATGCCCGATATTATCTGTATTCCAATGACTGTTCATGCTTAATAAAGGATACAGATTATGCTCAAAAAAAATTGTTGCACCATTCGGCCCATGCCAGTCATTTTCAATACTTTGCGTGGAGGGCAAACCCTCAAGGTTCCTTTGATTGAAAGAATTTTCATAGAATGTGTTAGAAAAAAAATTCATAGAAATTTTGAAGGATTAGAATCCTAAGAATTTTTTTCTATGTTGATTGTTTCATTCATAGGATTGAATGATATTGAGTATCATGAGCAATAAACATTGATTCCACCAATCCCCCTCTATCCCTTCTAATATGGTATCAGCCTAACCGATCCAAACCCTAGCCGCAGCAGCTTCCGCTCCACGCGGGGCGGTCGGTCTTGATGACCGCCACCAGGGCCGCGCCGCCTGTACCTAGGGTTCGTCCGCCGGTCGTGTTGACTTGCTGCCCTAGATTCTTTTTCTTGATCCTTTGATCCGAGTTCTTCTCTCCCGCCGGTTATCTTGATCGGCGTTTTTATTTTTGGTTTTCCAATCTAAGATCGATTTGCGTCGCCCGCTACTGCCGTTGACCCTACACCTCTACTCCGACACTGATGCGACTACCCGGCCTCTACTTCGCCCAACCGGCCTGTCACGGCCGTCGCAACCATGCTCCCAACAGGACTCCTGCATCACCCACCGTCTCCGCTGCCGGTTGCTGGCTGCGTTAGCCACCTTGCCGGCTGCCTCGGGCCTGCCGGCTGCTTCGACCCCCTCGCCAACTGCCATGGACTCGTCGGCCTCGTCGGTGATGCGTTGGCTGCTCAGGCGCTGGACGCGCTCTTCCACACGCTGTTCCCCGCCGGCCGTTGTCGTCTTGGTCGTTTGACCACCCCGCTTCACCGTCATCATCACCGAGCAGCGCCCCCGACCTTGTGTGCGATCGGATTGATCACCCGCCTGCCGCGATCTGCTCCACCCGTGTTGCACGCGCATCCGCAGGTCATGTGAAGGTTGTGCCCGAGTACAGCGTGCCCCTCCACCTATCGAGCAACGGGCTGCCACCGCGTCTCCCCGTCAGGCCGCAGCGCCGCCACCCCGTCATTCTCCCCGCGGCTGCACCGACCCGCGCGTTGCCGCTGCTTCGGCCCTTTGGCCGTAGTAGCGCGACAGATGGTCAACACCATGGCCCTGAGGTCTTCCCGCCGTCACCCCGACCCGCGCATTTCCATTGTGTCGCTCCTTCAGGCCGTAGCACCGCGGTGCGCGATCCCCTCTGCCGTCCCCGCGCGTCGACTTCCACGTGGTATGCGCTACGCAGGCTCCCTTGGCACGGGAACGTCACCGTCTGCGTCGATCTTCGTCACGCTATCGGGCTCTTCCTCGCCTACTTCGACCATTGCCGCCGTGCTCCTAACCTTCCGCCACCGCCGCCGTCAGGCCGCTCGCACACCTAAGCCATGCAGCCGTCCATCCCACTTCATCTTCGTCCAGCACCAGCTCATCCTCAACGTCAACATCATCTTCCCAGGCCACTTCATCTACTCCGACCACCGCGGGCGACATCAGCCTCGCGTCGACTGGCGCCGCAACCATCGTCGCGTCCTTCTCTGCTAGCCCCCTCGACATGGTGTACAACTCGTGTTGGTTCCCATCTACGCATGCCCGGTGCTACCAACATCGACACATGCCTTCGTCCACGATGTGTCCCCATGCCTGGCAAGCCTGGAGTGGCGCATCGTCAATACCGACTTCGTCCGTCTACGCATACCCGGTTCTGGCAACACAGACGCGTGCCTTCGTCCACAACGTGTCCCGGGCTTGGCAAACCCGACGCGACGCCTCGTCAACAACATCTTCTTCCCGGCACATCACTACTTCGACACCACTGTGCCCATGATTAACTCGGCGCCTCCTTGCCCCCGTGGCTCCACGACAACTACCTCGACATCGGCCACCCCGACTCGGCATCGACCACGGCTACACCACCCACGCTCTTGGCTACCTCAACAACGGCGAAAAGGGCCACCACCTTGCTTGAGCAACCTCGTCGATTTTCACTCCAGCCACAACTTCCATGATGCATCGACCATTACGGCTATGGGGAGATGTCCGTCGGCTTACCTTCAGATTCTTCTCCAGTCTCACTGTCTGCGTCGCTGCCATTGCGAGTGTAGGGGGATGTTAAGTATCATGATTATTAAGAAAGATATGATAGTGTAGGATCTTATTTCTAGCCGAAAGATCTTTTCGTTCCCCTCACGGCCGCCGCCATCACAATTCGTTTTCACAACCGCCGACCATGATGGAGGCCCCAAGTTCATAGCCGCGGAGGAGGCCTCTCCTCCTCTCCTCGGCCTCCCGGATGAGATCGTCATCTGAAAGATCCTCGCCCTACTCGACCCCAAATCTCTCCTCCGCTGTCGCGCCGTCCACGACGAGCCGCAGTTTCCTCCTTGCCCACCACGCCCGTCAGCCCACCCTCCCCACTTTATCCTGCAACGAACACCGTCTCGGCGTCTGGTGCCATGACATACTCGCCTTCGACCATCAGGCTGCCACCGACGCCCAGTTCCACCAACGCCCCAAATCTCAAACGGCCCATCTTGAGCCAATTGGTCATACAAACTGACGCAACCTAATTGTTGCACCATTCGGCCCATGCTAGGCATTTTGAATACTTTCCATGCGTGGAGGGCAAACCCTCAGGGCTCCTTTGATTCAAAGAATTTTCATAGGAATTTTGGAGGATTAGAATCCAAATATTTTTTTCCTATATTGATTGTTTGATTCATATGATTGAATCCTATAGGAATTTTTCCTAAGCATTTCTTTTAACTACTTCCCATAAGATTTCCAGCATCCAATCAAACCTCTTTGAATGAATTCTTCATTTTTCCTATGATGGTGCCAAACAAACCGAAATCCTATAGGACTGACATGAGCATGACGTTCTAACCCTATGTTTTTCCTATTCCTGCATTTTTAGAATCATGCCAATCAAAGAGGCCTTCAAGTTTTATGAAGTTGGAGTCATTTTTATGTCCCATCAATAAAGTACAAGTGTATTAAAATATGCAATTATGTAAGAAAAGTGCAATTGCGGAAAAAGTGCAACTGCAACAAAAATACAAAACTTAAAAGCAACACAAATTCAAAACTAAACGAAAATTAGAGTAAACAAAAAGGGGTCGGAAAATACACACCTTTTCAATTTTAGAACATTTTCTAAATTTCATGTACATTGTTTTTAAGTTCAACAGCTAGTTTTTTCAGAGGAAAAACGATTGAAAAACTTAAGGATAAGAAACAGAAGAAAATCGCTAATCAGAATAGTGCTTCACGCGTGTCAATTGTTTGTGCAACTTTTAGAAAAATGTTGATAGCATTCAGAAAATGTTTGTAGCATTTAGCAAATGTTTACAGATTTTAAATAAAATATTTTTGCTATTTTAAAACATTTAATAATGTAAAAATCTTTTCGCATAATTAAAACAAAATGTTTCATAGCAATAACAAAATGTACATCATACTTAAAAAATATTCACTAGTTTCAAAACTATTCTCGTAATGTTTAAAAAATGATTTCTTCCACTCACAAAATATTCATGGTTTCGAAAATATGTTCATAAAATTTGAAAAGTGTTTATACAATATAAAAAAATGTCCAAAAGGTTTAAAATGAATGTTCCGACCCTTTAAAAAACATTTCATAATATGTATTTGGAATAATGTTCATCACATCTTTCAAAAAAAATCAATGTCTAACAAATTCCAGATGTATATAAAAAATGTCCAACGTGTATGAAAAAAAGACATGTATTGAATAGAAAAGAAAACCAAAAACCATAAAAAGCGACTTGCCTACTACAAGATGGAGTACCTTCTCGTCGCCAGAGCTATTTCACGCATTTTGCGAGTCTTATCGTAGTTTTGCCTCAAGGGTTTTTCCCATCGCGTCATTACTGGGCTGGCCTGTTTCTTCACTTCGTGAGTAGCGAGCGAGCTATACGTTGGTTTCTTTTTCTTCTTTGCCTCAGAAAAAAAACCCTGGACTGGTCTCGTTTTACAATGTTCTTGTTATTATTTTGTTTTTTCATTACAACTTTCATCGCTTTTATATAGTTTTCATTGTTTTTTCTTTCCTTTCATTTGTTGTGTTTTCTTTATGCTTTTCTTGTGTTTTCGTTGTCTTTTTGTATTTTATATCTTTTTCCCTTTTTTCAATACTTGTCTAATTTTTTTAACACACGTTCTACATTTTTTAACATTTCTTTATACACACTGAACATTTTTTATACATTATTAACATATTTAAAATACATGTTTTAAACATTTTTTTTGAATTTGAGACTAAGAAAACGGCCCATCCTGACCGAACTGGCGAACTGGTCATACAAACTGATGTAACTTGATTTTTTTAGTTGGATGTAACTTGATTGTTGCACCCTTTGTCGCCTTGTACCATTCCAGACATTTTCAATATTGTCGATCTCTAGTTAAGAAAAATAAATAGTTCTAAAAAATAAAAAATAAAATTTGAACTTTAGGGTTGTATATTGATTAGGAACATGCATGGATAAACAAAATTAAACATACACTGGCACACATCACAGCATGTTGGGGCTGGATAGTAACAATGCGCTGAATAAATTCACCGACACGACAAATATGCATACTACACAGCCCTCTCCACTTGTGATAAACTTTGAGGACAACTTCAACCAACAAGTAGCGGAATAACACAACAAACATGCACATGTGACACAAGATTTAACATGAAAAACCTCCTCAACTTGAGAAGTAAAAAACCACCGCTATGGACCGACCGGTCCACGCAACTTCACTATAAGAATGATGAGTACAAAGTCTTCACTAAAACCTCTAGAAAGATTTACAACATACTCTCCACGTTGTCAACCGGCAACAGCAACAACAGCCATAAGAGGCAAAATTTCAGCAAAGCAGAGTTTACACAACTTCTGTACCCTTCAGTATTCTGCAAACTGCTTTTAAACCGCTCAAGCAAACAACATCAAATTTGGCAGACAAGTAGACACATGAATTCTGGATATCCCCTTCAAATTTCAGCTCAATCGAATATCATTTGTCTTTCGAAACTGTTCATCTCTCAAAACTACTCTGTTCTGAAACTGCAGCAGTCAGAGCTGACAAAACCACTCTCAAATCTGATGCTCCACTGACCCAATCCTCAAACCAGCTAACCAGATCGAAGTACTCAAAGTAAGGAACGAGCTCACCAAATTTGGGGTCAATCCAAATACGTTTGAGCCTCCAATCACCAGCTTGAATACTATCTAGTCAGATGCAGCAAATCTGGACATAACCTCTGCTTCTACTTCTTCCTCTCTCTCAGGTTGTGTTTTCTTTTGTGTGCTCTCCCTCACTCTCACGAATGGCAGCCGCCACCAGTAGGGGTGGATTGGCTAGGGTTTTCTCCTTGCTTCACTTCACTTGGAAGCACTTTCAACCGTTGGATGCAGCGAGGATCAACGGCTTACATGTGTTGGACTTATGGGCTGATGTTGGGCTGCCAACACACTTCCATGTGGAGGGACTTAGCCCAACAAACTCCCCCCCCCCCGACATCATGGAGGGTCTCACTGCCTTCCGGCAGCCATGTCACCACTTTAGTCAACATATCAGCCCCATTGTCATCGGTGTGAACCTTCTCAAGTTGCATTTTTTTGGAATACAACACATCTCGAATCAAATGATAACGGACCTCTGCACGCTTAGACCTTGAATAAAAGCTTGCATTCTTATTTAAGTGGATAGCACTTTAGTTGTCATAAAATAACACATATTTGTCTTGCTTAAAACCAAGCTCACAAGCCAACCGTTTCAGCCACAATAGCTCTTTGCTCGCCTCTGTTACTCCCATAAATTCAGCTTCAGTTGTATTCAATACACTTTTGCAGCCTGCTTTGCCATGACACCGCTCCCCCTGCATAGGTAACCAAATAACCTGAAGTAGACTTTCTTCTGTCAACATCTCCAGTCATGTCAGAATCTGAAAAAGCAATCAGCTTGGCCTCACCATCACCGAGGCAAAGTTTCAGATTTGTGCTGCCCCGAAGATATCTCAGAATCCACTTCAAGGCTTACCAATGAGGTCTTTCTGGATTGAATATAAATTTGCTCACAGTACTAACCGCATGAGCAATGTCAGGCCTTGTACACACCATAGCATACATCAAACTCCCAACCGCTGAAGCATAAGGAACATGATGCATTTTCTTTTTCTGCTCATCAGTGGTAGGACATTGCTTTCCGCTCAACTTGAAATGGGCTGCTAGTGGACAACTCACAACTTTAGAATTTTCCATCCTGAACTTCTGAAGTACCTTCTCAACATACTTCACTTGAGACAAGTACAACTTGTTGCAATTTCTGTCTCGCTCAATTCTCATTCCGAGAATGTTCTTTGCTGGACATAAGTCATTCATAGCAAAACATTTGCTCAACTCCTTCTTCAACTTAGCAATACTAGAGACATTCTTACCAACAATCAGGATATCATCAACATAGAGCGATAATATGATGAAATCATCACCTGAGAACCTCTGAATAAACACACAATGATATGAGCTACACTTTCTGTAGCCTTGCTCCCCCATGATAGTTTCAAACTTCATGTATCATTGTCTTGGTGCTTGTTTCAGGCCATAGAGACTTTTTTTCAGCTTGCACACATAGTCTTCTTTGCCTTTCACAAGAAACCACTCAGGTTGCTCCATGTATATTTCTTCCTCCAACTCACCATGAAGGAATGCAGTCTTTACATCCATTTGCTCAACCTCCAAGTTGAGACTTTCTGCCATGCCAAGGATTACTCTTATGGATGTCATCTTCACAACCGGAGAAAATATCTCATCATAGTCAATGCCTTTTCTCTGGCCGAATCCTTTTACAACTAGCCTGGCCTTGTACCTTGGATGTGATGTGTGTTCTTCTTGCTTGATTATGTAGACCCATTTGTTCTTCAAAATTTTCTTACCTTTGGGCAACTTCACCAACTCATAAGTATGATTCTTATGCAAGGAATTCATCTCTTCTTGCATAGCATTTTCCACTCCTTGTGCTCATCTTCCATTGCATCTGCAAAGCATTCAGGTTCTGAACCGTCAGATAATAACACCACGTATTGATCTGAGGGATACCTGCTGGAAGGAATTCGAGCCTTGTTGGATCTTCTGAGTGGAGCAGCTGGTGGACTTTCTGGTGCTGGTGCTTCTTGCTAATCCGGATCATCAACTTCAGCATCATACTCTTGTTGTTGCTGCTGGGGAGCATCTTCTTCACCTGCACCACCATGTACATCTTCTGCATCTGCTTCAACTTGCACGGGAGCTGGAGCTGTAGGAACTGGGTCATAATCAATCATGTCTTGCTGCTGCTGAGGAGGAACCTACCCCTTTGTCTTCACAATATCCTTAATTGTTTGGTCTTCAACAAACACAACATCATGGCTTCTCACAACTTTTCTTGCTATAGGGTCAAACAGCTTGTAGCCAAATTCATTACCACCATAGCCAAGAAAGATACACTGCCGTGTCTTCGAATCAAGCTTTGACCTTTCATCTTGAGGAATATGAACAAAGGTCTTGCACCCAAAAATCTTCAGGTGGTCATATGAGACGTCCTTGTCACACTAGACCCTATTAGGAACATCTCCCTGCAAAGGATAACTTGGTGAGAGATTAATAAGATAAACTGCAGTCATCAAAGCCTCACCCCAAAAGTGTTTGCGTAGCTTTGCACTTGACAACAAGCATCTAACTCTCTCCACAATTGTCCTGTTCATCCTCTCAGCAAGACCATTCAGCTATGGTGACTTCGAGGGAGTAAATTGATGCCTAATACCTTGCTGCTTGCAATATACATCAAATGGCCCAATGTACTCTTCTCCATTATCAGTGCGAATGCACTTGATCTGCTTCTTAGTTTCTCTCTCAACCGAGGCTTGGAATTGCTTGAATACACCTAGTACTTGATCTTTAGTCCTTAAAGTGAAGGCCTAAACTTTTCTGGAAAAGTCATCAATAAAAGTCACAAAGTACTTAGCACCACCAAGAGATCTTACCAACATTTTGCAAACATCGGAATGTATCAAGTCTAGCTTCTCAGGATTCTTGTGAGGAGGTGGAGTCTTGAAGGCAACTCGGTGTTGCTTCCCTACTAGACAATCTGAACATTTCTTGATGTGAACTCCTTTCACATCCTTCAACAATTTTTCTTCACTAGCACTGTCATCCCCTTCTCACTCATGTGCCCAAGTCTCTTGTGCCATAGAGCATAATGATCAGCCTTCTCTAGTGCATTGACAGAAGCACTAAAAAGCTTAGCATGAACATGATACAACACCGAGACCATTTTACCTCTTGCAACAATCATGTTGCCTTTGGTGAGCTTGTACTGCCCTTTTTCAAAACTGCTCAAGTGATCATCTCCATCAAGCAAACCAACCGAGATAATATTGAGACGAAGTGCCTCAACATGCCTCACAGATTTGAGGACTAACCTTGTACCATTTGCGGTCTCCAAATGCACATCTCCTTTTCTAATGATGTCTGCTTTGTCATTGTTTCCCGTCTTCACAACACCAAAATCACCTGATATATAGTTAGTGAAGAGCTCTCGGCGAGATGTAGCATGAATGGTAGCACCGCTGTTCGGTATCCAAATCATCTCGTCACCATCCACAAGGTTGGCGGTTTCATCAGAAACAACAATGATCTTCTCCTCAACAGTGGAACCAAATCTACCCTCGTTTTCTTCATGCATAACAAGCATGATGTCCTCTTCTACTGCGGTAACTCGGTTGCCCTCTATGTCACTATCACTGTCAACTTGCTTCTGATCTTGCTTCTTCCTTTTCTTTTTGTCTTTCTTCCACTTGTCACATTGCCACTTAATGTGGCCCTTCTGATGGCAGTGATGACACTCATAATCAGCATACTTACTTTTTGATTTGCTCCTACCTCTTTCTGCCCCTTTACCTGGACCTCTGCTCTTACTTCTCCCCCTGGACTGAGTGACCAACATCTCTGAATGTGAGGAAGAACTAGCTTCAGCCACCTTTCTGAACTCTACATTTAGTACCCTGGTTTTCACAAGATTCCAAGTGACAACTCCATTAGGTGTTGAATTGCAAACCGTGACCTTAAAGGTCTCCCAGCTGTCCGGTAATGAGCCTAGTAGCAGCAAAGCTCTCACTTCATCTTCGAATGTTATTCACATTGAAGAAAGATGATTTATAATGCCTTGGAATGTATTCACATGATCTGCAATTAGAATGCCCTCTTTGTACCTCAAGCACATCAATTGTTTGATCAAGAACATCTTGTTTGTACCTTCTTTCCGGGCAAACAACTCTTTCAATTTCTGCCATAAGGTGTGTGCATGTGTCTCATCAATGATATGGTTCAAAACATTGCCATCGACCCATTGCCGGATGAACCCATAAGCTTGGCGATGAAGTACCTTCCACTGACCTTCCTCAATGCCCCCCGGCATCTCAGTGGAGAACACTGGCTTCCAGTATTATTTCCCATACAAAAAGTCCTTCATCTTGCCCTTCCATGCTTGATAATTTGTAGCATTCAACGATATCATCCTGCTGGTATTCACTTCCATCTTTCACCACAAGAAACTCAGTAATTTGCACAAGCAAACCAAGACTCTGATACCACTTTGTTGGGGCTGGACAGCAACAATGCGCTGAACAAATTCACCGACACGGTAAATATGCACACTACACATCCCCCTCCAGTTGTAATGAACTTTGAGGACAGCTTCAACCAACAAGTAAGCAGCGGAATAACACAAACAACATGCACATGTGACACATGATTTAACGTGGAAAAACCTCCTCAACTTGAGGAGTAAAAAACCACGGCTGTGGACCGACCGGTCCATGCAACTTCACTATGAGAATGATGAGTACAAAGTCTTCTCTAGAACCTCTAGAGAGATTTACAACACACTCTCCACGTTGCCAACCGGCAACAGCAACAACAGCCACAAGAGGCAAGATTTCAGCAAAGCTGAGTTTACACAACTTCTGTATCCTTCAGTGTTTTACAAATTGCTCTTAAACCGCTCAACCAAACAACATCAAATTTGGCATACAAGTAGACACATGAGTTCTTGACATCCCCTCCAAATTTCAGCTCAGTCGGACATCATTTGCCTACCCAAACTGTTCGTCTCTTAAAACTACTCTGTTCTGAAACTGCAGCAGTCAGAGCTGACAAAACTACTCTCAAATCTGATACTCCACTGACCCAATCCTTAAACCAGCTAACCAGATCGAAGTACTCAAAGTAAGGAACGAGCTCACCAAGTTTGGGGTCAATCCAAACATGTTTGAGCCTCCAATCACCAGCTTGAACATTGTCTAGTCAGATGCAGTAAATCTGGACAGAACCTCTGCTTCTACTTCTTCCTCTCTCTCTCAGGTTGTGTTTTCTCTTGTGTGTTCTCTCTCTCACTCTCACGAATGACAACCGCCATCAGCAGGGGTGTAGTGGCTAGGGTTTTCTCCTTGCTTCACTTCATTTGAAAGCATTCTCAACCATTGGATGCAGCGAGGATCAACGGCTTATATGTGTTGGACTTATGGGCTGATGTTGGGCTGCCAACACACCTCCATGTGAAGGGACTTAGCCCAACACATGCATTAACATAACTCCATATATATTGCACGTATTAGGCACTGATAGAGTGCACCGAGCTGTCATTACATGTTTTACACGTCCACATAAACATTGACTAAACGGCCAACAGGGGAGAACCATACCCATGCAGCGCCTCCTCCTCAACGGCCGTCTCGCCGCCGTTATTTCAGTTCTTCCTAGTAGCACTGCGCGCTACACATCGAACACACGCACACACAGTACATAGGTTGCATGCATGTTGCACCATCTCGTGCATGCAATCCAATACAAGTATATATAGAAAACCCATACGGATTAGTAATTGACCGCCGACTGGTACGCAGAGCCGGCCTTCCACCCGAGGGGGATGACGTTGCTGGCGACGAGCTTCTTGCCAGAGCTGGACGTGAGGCGGAGGGAGAGCGGCGACTGCAGGGCCGACCCGGCGTTGAGCTTCCAGACAGCGCCCCACGAGTGCTGCATGGGCTCCCATGCCGCCGCGGCACCGCTCTGCATGAGGTCGACGGCCGAGAGGTCCCCGTCGCCGTTCTGGTACTGGATGAGCACGGCGAAGTAGTTCGGGTTCGAGCCGGCGTCCACGATGAAGGTTAGCTTCACTCCAGCCCAGTTGCACTGCACGCTGTAAATCACATGCGGAGTAATGAAAAACCAGTTATTACCACGGAGGATCATCAAGGACACAGCTCGATCGATGCATCGCAGTTATGCATGGAAAACAGTACATGTGCCGGCCCGTGGTCTATCTATGGTGACAAAGGTAATAATCATTAGGTGTGTTCCAACGGTGCGTGAGGTGCATGTGGCGTGTAGCACCCTGGCCGTTTCAAGCGGGGCAGTGTTAGAGTGTGCGCTGATGCGGGCGTACCGGGTGAACTGGATTTGGAGGACGCCGGCAGCACGCAGCTGGTCGGCCTGGCCGGGCTTCGCCATGGCACCGAACGCCGTCCCGCTCAGGTCGAAGTGCGGCTCTTCCAAGCAAGGGCCGCCGGGGCACTGGTCCGTGATGACGACCGTCACCGGGCTGCTCGAGCACGCGGCGTTACCAGTGCATTTCACCTAGATTAACACGTTACGTACGACAAAAGGTCACAAACCACACATGCATGCGAGACCTGGTATAGTTTTCAGTCTGTTTCATAGGGGACACTGATCGTGCACCTGGTAGCAAGATCCACAGCCCAAGCCAGAGGCGTAGAGGGAAGGGCCGCCGGCGGCGATCATGGACGAAAACGGTGGCTGGTCGACGGCACCCTTGTACCCGCACGCCCCACCTGTATATGTATGTAAATTAGAACGGTACATATGATGCTAAACCGTGAACTATGATCGATGCTAGCTTGACTACATACTTTTTTCATCAAAGATTCTAGCTTAACTTATCATACATCAGTTTGGGAAGTATGCATACCATCACTCCCGGCGCCATTAGCAGCGCCATACCATGTCGCGCCGGCATTAGACCAACTGGCGAGCTTGCGGTGAAACTCAACTGATGCGCAAGGGTGGATAACCGCCGCGAGAACCACAATGGCAATGAAGGAGGGCAGGAGCTGGAGCTTGGAAGCCATGGCTAAAGTTGCTACGAGTCGTGGGCTTTGCAAGTTTAGTGAGGCTTGCAAGTTGCTATGAGGAATGGTGTGTGTTATGTTGGGCGTATGGATGTGCTCTATTTATAGGCAGCAAAGCGGTGGCCTGTGGCTCCGTGAGCATCCACATGCATGCATGCAGACGGATCTCAGTGCCTCCGTTGGATTGTGGCACATGGCTAAAGTCAACATGTTATGTCCATTTGAAATGCAATTAGCTACATATTTACTTAACTGGCACGTACCTAGAAACCTAGCTAGCGGTAGTAGTACATAGGGCGGGTACTTTGTGTGGAGCTCACCTGTTCGATCCTTAATTCGATCGATCGGGACCATATCAAATTGGCACTTGCAAGCCTCACTAAACTTAATCTGACTATTCGTTCTGTATTAGATGTACTTCCTCCGTTCCAAAATAGAAGACCTAATTTTATACTAACTTTAATACAAAATTAATATAAATTCGAGTCATCTATTTTGAAATCTGAGGGAGTAATAGATAGCCAGTGAAATGAGTAAATAACCATAGGCTGGAACCAGTTTTTGGTTAGCGTGCATGCACTCCAACGTGATTTAAAGTTCATACAACACCCATTCATGCCAATCTCAAATCTACAGTGTTCTAAATTTATTTCAGTGATACCCACGTACACAATACAATCCCGGGGAATTTGTAGTACCGCTTTGCTCTGTTCTGAGACGATAGAAGCGGCAGTTATTGCCCGTCGGTGAGGCCAGATCCCGACCCCTCTTCGTCTGCTGCTTCGACGGCTGCTGGAGAGGGGTGGGATGGTGTTTCCTTTCCTGTTGTTCCACTGATTTATGGCTTCGTTTTCGTTTAGTAGTACCAATTTGGTGAAATTGATGTTGCATCGAATAATGTGGCCTCGGCCTCTTTCTCACCACAGCGATCTTCTTTTCGGCGACGCCTGAGCCGATGGTCTCGTCTGCTTGTCGTTCGTTCGGACTGATAGGCCTTATGTTTCTTGTGTCTGGATGTTGTCGTCTCTCATAGCGGCGCCGATAAGTGAGACAAATTGATACTGGTATAGGGTTGGTGGCCCGACGACTGCAGATTTGGCGTTCTTCTCCGTCAACGGCGGCGAAATGCGTTAGATCTGAATCCAGGTTGGCATGTGGAACATTCTCGGTCGACACGGCACATCGTCAAGCGCCTATTCTACAGGTCTGGTCTTCGGCTCACAACGCCTACAAGGCTATGGCGTTGGCCTGGATTTTGATTTGCTGGTGCTCTGCCTCTTTCCCCGGTGTGCGTCTCAACAGCGCGGGTGGTTGACGGCTATTGCAGATTTGGTTGTTTGCAGAGGCTCCAATAGATTTATTTGTAAAAAAAATTTGTGTGGAGTTCTTTCTGCAAAGTTTTCTAGACATCTGTCATGTCCCGGTTATTCTGATAGTTTGTACTAGTATGTTTTATTGATTAATATAAGGGGGCTGCTAGGTGTCGGCCGGCGGATTTTTTAAAAGATCTGCTGCCTCGCGAGTCGTCGAATCTAACACAGATCTAGCGGGGTGAATTTCTTTTCTCAACTTTTCAACAAAGGCCTTGTTGCGAAAACATTTGTAACAGAGATTGTGTTGCAGAATTTTTGTGTAACTAAGGTTGTGTTGCAGATTTTTTTTGCAACTGAGGTTGTGTTGTAGATTTTTTTACAACAAAGGTGTTGTTGCGGATATTTTTTTGCAACAGAGGTTTTGGTGCGATTTTTTTTGCAACAACGGTCTTGTTGCACATTTTTTTTTGCAACATCAGTGATGTTGTAGAAGTGGGCGGAGGTCATCTTCTTCATCACCCGGCAGCAGCAGGAGTGGGTGGCGCCAATCAAGGAGAGGGAGGAGGAGAGAGGGTTGGTGGTGGTGGAGGCGGCCGACGACCGCGACGGCAGAGCGCGTGCTCGCTAGCGTCAACGACGTCACGACTGGATGAAGAAGAGAAGAGGGAGGAGGAGAGAGGGTTGATGGTGGTGGAGGCGACCGACGACCGCGACGGTGGAGCGTGTGCTCGCCGGCGGCCGACAACCGCGACGGCGGAGCGCGTGCTCGCCGGCGTTAGCAGGGGTGCTTGACGGTGGCGCGACGGGGTGCTCACCAACGACAACGGTGGCGCATCGGGGTGCTTTGGAGGAGCACGGGCGGTGGCTGCTGTCGAGGGGATTTAGATTTAGATCCCGCAACAGATCAGTTGTTGCGGTGGGAGAAATCGCAACAACGACTCAGTTGTAAAAACTAGTCTAGGTAATACATTGCTTGTCGTGAAATTGTCACGGCAGATGTCCTAGTGTGAGGACTTAGTTGTGGAGCCATCGCAATGAGCTTAGTTTAAAGGGGTTAATCACGACAAAGGACACGAAGAGTTTATACTGGTTCGGCCCCTTACAATGAAGGTAAAAACCTAGTCCACTTTGTAGATAGTATTGCTAGGGTTTCGATGAGCAGGGAGCGAATACGCTTGACCCGGCTCTCGAGCTGTTGTTTGTTGTCCTAAGAGCAACTCTAGCAGACCCCGCATCCGGCGCAAATCCGCATAATTCCGGCGATTATACGGGCTCGGCCCATTTTTCTGGCCAGACCAGAGCCCGCATCGGTGTCCGGCCCGTAATTTTTTTTGCCGCAGCCCACAAACGCAACCCCTGAGCCACTATAACTGCAGGTTTGCAGGGCAGATGCAGGTCGAAACCCTATCCTCCCGCCGTCGCGTTCCCCTCCAATTCCCCACCGCGCCGCTCGATTTCTCGCCGTCGGCGAGCCTTGGACCACCATGGCCGACTCGGGGGATGAGGCGGAGCTCCGCCGCCGTGCCAGATCTGACGCCGCGCGCAAGCGGTGGGCGCGTCGGTGTCTCAACCAGGGTGCCCGGCCGCCGCCGACATTCAACCGGCACGAGCTCGACAAGTTCGAGCTCGAGCGCGCCCGTCGCCGCCGCGCCTCCTCCGGCAACTGGTCCGCGGGGAGCTCATCCGGCCACGGGTCCACGGGGTGCTCATCCGCGGGCGCATCGAGCTCGCGGCTCGTTCCGGTGAAGAGGGGGCTCGAGGAGGCCGTGCCCGATGCGCCGCCGCGCCGAGGCGTCATCGGACCCGATGACTACCTCCCACCGGGGCAGGAGGAGCTCCTCGAGCGCGTCGTCATCGAGCGGTCGGCGAGGGATCAGGAGGAGATGGAAGAGCGCATCCGGAGCGAGCTCGAGTACGAGCAGCTCTTCCTTAAGACGGGCCTCACGGCATCGCAGGTGCACGCATCGAAGGAGGCCGACCTGCGCGTGATGAAGGAGGAGCAGGCGAAGCTCTTCGTCGACCTCGACTCCGACTCCTTCGACTCCGACTGATCGCCGCCGGTGGACAGCTACCGCAGGAGCTTCGATACGCTCAATTTTGTTGCTGTGGTGCGGTAGCGTAGGCCCTATCTAGCATATCTAACCTTTATGTATGTATGTGGCGTGTATGAACTTATTATGCGAAGAAGAACCATCTATGCGAGCGAGCTTCGGCGAGCTGTTGCTTAAATTTCTCGCGCGAAACAACTTTTTTTAAAATTTAGGGGTTTGTTTACGGTTTCTAGTCTGCCGCCGTAAATTTCGGCCTGTGTAACCGCCCCCGTTCGACCTACAAACACATTTTACAGGTCGGCAAAATGCGGGGTCTGCTAGAGTTGCTCTAAGCCGCCGCTAGGTCGTCCCCTTATATACACGGGTTGACGCCCTAGCGGGCTACAGAGTCCTAGCCGGCTTATACAACGTGTCCGGCTCGATGACCTTTCTTACATGTCTTACAATACAAGTTTACATACATGGCGGTTTATATCTATGGGTCTTAAGCCGTCTTCGGGTCTAGGCCCTCTACCAAGCCTATCTATGAACCGCCATATAATTTTGGGCTTCATTGTGATGAATCATCATAGGGATAACCCGGCCCCTCCTGGACGGGTCATACCTAATAGTTATATCCCCAACATTGTTTTTAGCCATCTCATTAAAATCTGATCCAACGGCCATAAAGATGGCGGACCCACGCATCATGTTCCGTCGGGTGATCCTAATCATTTCCCTTAATATAATATGTGTGGTTCGAAAAAAAAAACAATCCGGGGACCGTTATTTCGGTTGGGCACGTAGGATACGTGGCGAGCTAGCTCTTGCTAATCCCGGGACGGCTCTCCCTCTCCCTCCTGCCTCCCAGGTCAACAAACAAACCTGCCGCCTTACCCAAAATCCACGCGCGCGTATCCATCAGCCGCCGCCGAATCCTGTTCGCGTCAACTCCCCACGATTCATCGCTCCTCCGTCCGTTGCCCCGATCGGACGGAAGCCTCCTGCGGACCCGCTCCCGGCCGCCGCCGCCCCCGCAGTCCGGCAGGCCCCCTGCATGCGGCGAGCAGCAGAAGGCGTGATTCCGGGCAGCTCTGCTGCCCCGATCCCCTCCCCGTGGACGCCATCCCGTCTCCGCGCGCCCCAGAGTCTCACGTTAGGCCGGCCGGCCGGGATATCCGAGCGCCGGCCACATGCGCGCTGCTGCACGTACTGTGGTTCGCGCGCGACGTTTCATGGATCGTGTGGAGTTAGCTTGCACGGGTCGTGGTGGTCGTAATAAGTGCGCAGGCTGTTCAGTACTGTGATCAGGTCAAAAAACTAGGAGATTTATCCCGGTAACACGGAACGGCACCTAACGTGATGTTGTATCACCGGCTCTGCTTTGTATATCTCCCTCCTGGCGGCCCGTACACGGTTGTGTTTCCTTTCTTTTCATTCTTCTTTTTTTCCTTTTAGTTTTTTAGGGATATTTTTTATTCTTTTGAGGAATGATCGACTCTTTACTCATAGAGCTTCAGCTTATTAGGGTGTTTCGCTTAAACCTTTTTATTTTGATTTTGCCTGGGTTTTTCACTCTCTTGGATCTTTGGGTTTACCCGTTTGTTTTGTTTTGCCGATTTTTTCTGTTTTTTAAATGGTACGTGTTTCTAGCGTGCGTTGTAGCCCCGCGGTGAAGCATCATTGTGTTCTCATCACGAAGCACATATGCATTATGCAAGGACAACAAAGGCACTAAATGTTCTAAGTAGGGGAGAGCAGCTATGCTCTGCCATGAAGCACACAGGGCACTACATAGGGGAGTAAAAAGTACATTACATGTGGAATACAAATGCGCTAGATGTGGAAAGTACAACTACACTATCATTAGGGAGTGCATTTTATTATGGAGGAGAGCACACGTTTACTACAATGTAACACCCTAGGAAGGAGGAGAGGGAAAGGGGATCCAGATCGGGGGATGAGGGAGAGAGTGACTTGGAGAGGAAGGAGGATGGATTGCAGAGGAAGGATTTGGGTACAGAAATGTCTATGCACGCATACCCCTCACGGCCACAGGCGGCCACCCTTTTACGCACACACATGCAGCCACTTGGCTGGCCAGCTGGCTGGGCCCACCCGCCAGCTCTAGGACACACTAACCCGCTGGTTAGGTGTGACATTCCTCCCTCCTTAAGACGGTGCATCGCCCTCTTCGCCTTCAACGTCATCGCCAGTGTCTTCTTCCTCCCAGAGCTCCGCAGAAGGAAAGCGCTGACGAAGAACGTCGTAGTTCTCCCACGTCGTTGGTGCGGAGTCCCCAGCTCCCCATTGTACCTTGATCTGTACCACGGGCGCGTTCCCCAGCTTCATCATGCGCCGGTCCAGGACGCGTGTGGGAGAGAGACCGGTGGTGGAGAGGTCGGGCACCTTGGGCAGCTCACTGTACACCGGCGTGAAGTCCGGTGTGAATGGCTTCAACTGCGAGACGTGGAAGACGGGGTGGATCTGGCTCTCTGGTGGCAGGTCGAGCTTGTATGCGAGCGAGCCGATCTTCTCGATGATCTTGTAGGGCCCGAAGAACTTGAACGCGAGCTTGGCGCATGGGCGATTGACCACCGAGCGCTGCGCGTAGGGCTGGAGCTTGAGCAGCACTTGTTCCCCTACCTGGAAGTGGCGCTCGGTGCGATTGCGGTCCGCGTTCTTCTTGAATCGACGCTGCGCGTGCTCCAGCTGGGTGCGTATGTGCGCCGCCCAGTCCATCTCTTCGCCGGCGGCTGTCGACGCCTCCCAGGACGCCATTGCGCCTAGATTGGCTTCTTTGCCATAGAGGGCCTTGAAGGGCGTACCCTGAAGAGAAGTGTGGAATGTGGAGTTGTACCAAAACTCTGCCATGGGCAGCCAGCGGCGCCATTTGTGCGGCGAGTCGTGGACAGCGCAACGGAGATACATCTCCATGCACTGGTTTACGCGCTCACTCTGGCCGTCCGTCTGGGGGTGGTAGGCCGTCGAGTAGAGCAGTTTGGTATCGGCTCCGGCGAGGAGCTCGCGCCAGAGGTGACTGGTGAAGATCTTGTCGCGGTCGGAGATGATGGAGGAGGGGATGCCGTGCAGCTTCACCACATTGTCCCAGAACGCCCGCGCCACTTGCGTGGCGTTGAATGGGTGGCAGAGAGGGACGAAGTGCGCGAACTTGGTGAAGCGGTCGACGACCACCATGATCGTGTCGCAGCCCTCCGAGCGCGGCAGGCTCTCGACGAAGTCCATGGTCAGATCCTCCCAGGGCGCGGCCGGAATTGGCAGCAGGGCCAACAGCCCCGGCGACTTGACGTGCTCGTGCTTGGCCTGCTGGCACACCGCACACTGCTGCACGAACTCGTCGACGTCGCGCTTGAGGCCGCGCCAGTCGAAGTGTTTGCGCACGCGCTGGTAGGTGGCGGTGCTGCCAGAATGGCCTCCCACGGCGCTGCAGTGCAGCACGATGATGAGCTTGGTGCGCAGAGCAGCATTGGCACCGATCCAGAGGCGCCCTTGGCGTCGGATAGTGCCACGGTAGAGCTCGTAGCCGTGCTCGTCGGGGCTGTGCAGGGGGAGCTGCTGCAGCCGCTCTTGTGCGTCCGCATCGGTGGCGTAGGAGTTGATCACCTCCTGCATCCACGCTGGCTGGCACGCCGAGAGCGCGGCCACCTCGAATTGCTTGCCCACGCGGGAGAGCGCGTCTGCGGCGCCATTGTCCAGCCCGCGTCTGTACTGGAAGCGAAACTGGAGTCCCACAAGCTTCGCCATGGCCTTGCGCTGAAGCTCTGTTTCCAGGTGCTGTTCCGTAAGGTTGCAGAGGGATTTGTGGTCCGTGATAATGTCGAAGGGGCCGCGCTGCAAGTACTGGCGCCACTTGTCGACGGCCATCATCACGGCGAGGAACTCTTTCTCGTAGGTGGAGAGCTTCTGGTTGCGCACGCCCAGCGCCTTGCTGAAGTAGGCCACCGGGTGGCCATCTTGCGCCAGCACTGCGCCAACGCCCGTGTCGCAGGCGTCCGTCTCGATCGTGAACGGGCGCTCGAAGTTGGGCAGCGCCAGGACCGGCGTGGTGACCATGGCGCTCTTGAGCATGTCGAATGCAGTTTGCGCCTGCTCGGTCCAGGAAAAGCCCTTCTTGGTGAGCAGCTGCGTGAGCGGCTTGGCGATGATGCCGTAGTGCGGCACGAATTTTCTGTAATAGCCGGTGAGGCCCAGAAACCCGCGCAGCTCCGTGGCGTTCATTGGTGTTGGCCACTGCTCCATGGCCTGCGTCTTCTCCTTGTCCGTGGCCACGCCCTCTTTGGAGATCACATGGCCGAGGTAGTCGATGTGGTTGCAGGCGAACGTGCACTTGGATTCTTTGACGTACAGCTGGTGCGCTCGGAGCAGCTCGAAGACGATGCGCAGGTGCTCCAAGTGTTCCTCCATCGTCTCGCTGAAGACCAAGATGTCATCCAAGAATATGATGACGAACTTGCGGACATACTTACCGAAGATGGCGTTCATCAGACACTGAAAAGTGGCAGGTGCGTTCGTGAGGCCGAACGGCATGACCCTGAACTGGAAATGCCCATGATGTGTCTTGAACGCTGTCTTGGACTCGTCTTCCTCCCGCATCCGGATCTGATGGTAGCCCGCCCGCAAGTCCAGTTTGGAAAACACCGCTGCACCGGCCAGCTCGTCCAGTAGCTCGTCGATGATGGGGAGGGGAAATTTGTTCTTGACCGTGGCATCATTGAGGCGACGGTAGTCGATGCAGAATCGCCAGGTGCCGTCCTTCTTCTTCACGAGAAACACTGGCGCGGCGTAGGGACTGACGCTGTGCGTGATCACGCCGGAATCCAGCATCTCCTTGACTTGCCGCTTGATCTCGTCCTTCTGGAGCGGCGAGTAGCGGTACGGGCGCGTGTTCGCGGGGACCGCGCCCTCCACCAGTGTGACGGCGTGTTCGTACTGGCGATGGGGAGGGAGCCCTTGTGGTGCCGCAAACACGTCGGCGAATTCCTCGAGCAGGTCTGCCAGTGGTGTTTGACTTGGGCCTTTGCGAACCTGGCGCGCTGGAGGGCCACAGGTGTCCACCATGGCCATGGCCCAGACATCGTTGCCGGCGATCATCTTGCGCAGCTCCTCAGGACTGACTGCCTTGAGCGTCGTAGTCGGTTTGGTTGGGACACCGCGGAGCGTGACCTCTTCGCCGTCGTGCAGAAACTTCACCCACTTGTCTTGCCAGTGACATGTCATGGGGATGTGCTGGGCGAGCCAGTCCATGCCCAGAATGCCGTCGTACGCGCCGATCTCCAGCTCGCGCATGGGTGTCTCGAAGGTGTGGCCCTGCATCCACCATTTGAGGCTAGGCACGATGCGGTTGCAGGTGAGTTTGTCACCGTTGGCCACGCGCACCTCGGTCGGCGGCAATTCCTCCGTGGCGAGACCGAGGCCATCCACGAATGCCTTGTTGACGAAACTGTGGGTGCTGCCCGAGTCAAGCAGCAGGAGCATGACCTGGTTCCCCACCAGTGCGTGCAACCTGATCGTCGTCGCCGAATCCGTGCCGTCGAGCGCCTGCGACGAGAGCAGACAACACTCTGGTGCGTCCGCGGCCAAGGCAGGGGGTTGCGCCATCGGGCCCGGTTCGTCGAGCAGTTGCAGGGCATGGATGGTGTCGTCCGAGAGCACCTCCCCGTGGTCTCCCAGTTGATCGTGAGCAGTTGCGGGGGCTGGGCGCAACAATGCTCTCTGGAGTAGCGGTCGCCGCACTTGAAACAGAGGTTGTTCGCGCGACGAAAATCGCGTAGTTGCCTCTCCCGCACGTACTCGTCTCCTTGGGCGCGAACGGGAGCGGCCGCGGTGCGCTGTGCCGGTGCCGCTGCGGTTGTTGTTGGTGGTGGTCGGCCCACGGGTGTGATGCGGGGTCGCGCGCGGGTCATGCCCAGCTCTTCCTCTTGGATGCGCGCGAGCACCGAGGCGCGCGTGATGCTTGAGGGTGCCTGGAGGCGCACCGGGGCACGCAGCTCGTCCTTCAAGCCAAGGAGGAACCGCGTCACGAAGAATTTGGTGTTGATCGACGGATCGAGCGCGAGCAAGTGGTACATCTGCTCGTCGAACGCGGCGCGATACTCGGCGACTGTGCCTGTTTGGCGGAGCTGGAGCAGCTTGTGCATCACCACCTCAAATTCGTCGGCGCCGAACTCCTCCAGAATCGCCGACGTGAAGACGTCCCATGTGATGTTGTGATGCGTCTAGCGGAACGCTTGAAGCCAGTGCGCCGCCTGGCCGTCGATGTAGAGCGCCGCGGTGGCGACCCACTGGTGGGCAGCCACTTTGTAGAGCTCGAAGTAGGCGAGGCAGCGATCCAGCCACAAGTATGGCGCCGTGCCGTCGAACTTGGGAAAATCGTGCTTCGGGGGCTTGTGGTAGTCGTTGTTGTTGTAGCCCGTTGGAGACGCGGTCGGCGCGGCGACAAATCCGCCCTGTGGTGGCACGGGAAGGAGAGGTGGGCGGTGGTCGCCCAGGCGCGCGTGCGAAGACGACGGGCGTGCCAGATCTGGGACGGGGCGCGGCGACGGGGGTGGAGGAGGAGGGGGCGGTGGAGGTTGCTGTTGTTGTTGCGCGTGCTAGTGAGGATGCGTGGTGACCGAGCCTGACGGAGAAGCCGATCCCTCCACCGTCTTGCCCGTGAGGTCGAGGTCCGCCTGGGTCAGATCAAGCTGCCGCGAGAGGCCGCGCATCTCCTGCGAGATCTGCGCGTTGAAGGCGGCCTGGAGCTCGGTCTGTTTCTCGTGCGCTAACTTCTGGTCGTCGATTTTGGCGAGCAGCGTCTCCAGCATCTTGGTGATGTTGGTGTTCCCCTCGTCCATGGCGGCGAGAACTTGCCGCGTCGCCGCCGAGGCCTTGGAAGGAGCCGTTGTCCTGCTCGGAACGGTTGTCGAACCCCGCGACGGATTTCGTGCGGCTCGCCGAAGCAAACCACACCGGCGTGGTGGATGTTACCAACTCCCGATCAAGCAAGGAAGAAATTTTTTGGCGGAGGATGGCTCTGATTACCAGTTGTAACACCCCAGGAAGGAGGAGAGGGAAAGGGGATCCAGATCGGGGGATGAGGGAGAGAGTGACTTGGAGAGGAAGAAGGAGGATGGATTGCAGAGGAAGGATTTGGGTACAGAAATGTCTACGCACGCATACCCCTCACAGCCACAGGCGGCTACCCTTTTACGCACACACATGCGGCCACTTGGCTGGCCAGCTGGCTGGGCCCACCCGCCAGCTCTAGGACACACTAACCCGCTGGTTAGGTGTGACATATAAGGAACACAAGTTTCATCTGCAAAAGCATAAAGTTTCATCTACAAAAGCATAAAGTTCATCAAAATCTATCAACACCATGTTCATAAGTTTTGACAAACTTGTTGTCGTGAGTGGAGTTTGAGAGTAATTTTTGAAAGGGATACCTCTTAACTAGTGTTTTTCTCATGATGTGGAGTTAGATGGGATGGTCAACTCGGAACAGGCCAATGGGCCTTTTATTCCTAGGCCGGTAGGCCCAACGGTTACTCAACCAGCCAGATATGAGAATACTGCTAGATGCTATTCTAGACAACGCATAAAATAAAACTTTTTTTGGGGGGGGGGGGGGGGGGGGGTTGTCCGGAGAAACTAGGGCGATGGTTAAGGAAATCCTAAAGGTCACAAATAATTGTTGTCAGAGAAATATCTTGGGTTGCCCATAGAGGTGGGTAGATCAACTAATGGTGACTTCAAATATACTCCAACTTTTTTGGAGTATAAAAGATCTCATTTGGGGGAAGTTGGAAGGGTGGATAGACAAATGTTTAGTAGCTGTCCGGACGGAGGTATTGATCAAATCAATAGCTCAGGCGATTCCAACTTTTTTATGTCTTGTTTCCTACTCCCTAGAGGACTTTGTTACAGTACCAAAACTATGCTTAGAAAGTTCTTGTGGGGTAGCAAAAGTGGTGAGAACAAATTAGCTTGGGTATCATGGGATGTTTTGATGATGCCAAAATATATGGGGGTCAAGGTTTATGAGACACGCAATTTTTCAACTTGGCAATGCTCGCAAAACAAGCATGGGGATTGGTGCAGGACATTGAGTCGCTAAGTGCTCGGTTATTAAAAGTTGTGTACTATCCCGCTTGTGATTTTCTGGATTCGGAGTTAAGCGCCCACCCGTCTCAGATTTGGCATGCGATTTCAGAAGGTAGAGCGGTCCTCAAACAAGGCCTTGTTAGAAGAATTGGGAACAGAAACACCACAAGTATTTGAAACCACAATTGGATTCCGAAAGATTTCATTCTATGTGTTGTTCATCCTCGATATACAAAGCCGCCTAAGATGGTGGCGGACCTTATTAAAGGGGTAGAGAGAAGACGGAACAGGGAGTTTGTTTCCAGCACCTTGAGCATATTGACGTGCGTGCAATTATGAATATCCCATCGGCGCCAATCTCCTTGGAGGATTGCTAGGCTTGGCAGTATGAAAGGTTTGGATCTTTCACGGTTCAGTCGGCCTATTGGATGTTAGTCGAGACAAAACAAAGAAGAGAGGACTGGCTAGAAGGGAGAGGTTGTTGTTTTGATCGGAAGGCGAACACAAATAAATGATGTGGACTATGGGGTGCAAGGATACCTGCTGGACTTAATTTTTTTTTGCATGGAGACTAGCGCAGAACTCAATTCCTGCAGAAGAGGTCCGTTTCAGCGGTATATCATGGTCTCAAATATTTCAATATTTGCACGACCTGTAACCGGGCCGAGGACAACTAAAATCATGCTCTTATAAATTGTCGGATGGCAAAGTACGTGTGGGCTCTGCTTGACGAGGAACTTGTTGAACATATGATAGCTATCAATGTTGATGATGAACGCTTATGGCTGGCGAAGCTACAAACTACGACGAAGAAAGAAGATCATGTGAAAGCTCTTGTTGCATTATGGGCCGTCTGGTGGGTGAGAAAGAGAGCTATACATGAGCATGAGTTCCAATCTCCACTATCTACGTTGTGTTTCATCAACATTTACCTTGCAGAATTGGCTCTAATTCCCAAGAAGAGGGAGAAAGTTCATCATGGAGCTCGTAGTGCACATTGACACAAATGGGATCCATCACAGCAAAATGGGTCAAGTTCAATGTAGATGCGGCTCTAGCCAGGAGTGGTGAGAGAAGATCACTCGTTGCGATTTGCCTTACGACACGCACAAATATTTGGGAGCTTTGGCTATCATGGTGGACGATTTAAATGAACCAGAGACGCTTGAAGCGGTGGCATGCAATGAAGCATGGTCTCTAGCACTCAACCTTAACGTTCAACACATATAAGTGTCTACGGATTGTCCAACGACCACTGTGAAGCACATCAGAGAGACTTATTTAGGTATGAGAAAATTCATCATTGACGAGATCATGACGAAGTTGACTATGTTCTCCTCTTTAGAAGTGATCCATGAGAAGCGTGATTGTAACAAAGAAGCACACATGCTTGCAAAGTGGTGCAGAAGGCTCGGGTCGTCAGGTTGAAGCGGGAGCAGGACAGGGCGGCCCGTCGAATGAAGGGGCTCATCATCCTCTTCGACTCCGACTCCGACGACGGCGAAAGCTGGACCTCCTCGTCGCACGACCAAGACCCTCCATTAGCCGCGGACGCCTACAACTGCGCCGGCGACTGGAAGGGCAAAGGCCCGGCGAGGAAGTGGTGATTCCGCCCCCTCCCCTTCCTCAATGTTTATATCGTTTCTAGTTGTAGAAGTTTAAGAACTTGTCTGGTGAAAAATTATGATCTTTTGGATGTGGCGAAGTTTGTTAATGTCCATTTGCAGCCAATCTCGTGTTCCTTTGCAGCCGATTTTAGTTGTCCGTCGTTTGATCACATAGAGTAGATCAACGTTGCATGTGTAGTATAGATAAAAGGTGTCGGATATAAGATACGCGGACACAGAGTGGCAAATATAAGACGTACCCAGTCAATGCCAGTGGCCTGGCGCGTCCATGGGCACTTGAGGGGTCAGATTTGACCATCACAACTGTAGATGCTCTTAGCAGTTGATCGTCGGACCAAATCCCTCTTGCTGCATTTTTTCCATTTTATTTGAGGAATTCTGTACGTAGACAAATAAAAGGTCTTGGAGTTATTTGAAAGAAAATAAATTGCTTGCAGCCACTCATAGGTGGGCCTATGCCACGCTGACACCCACGTGAGCAGGCCATACGCAAGATACGTATAAAGCACCGTATTTACACGCTGAGATGATTATAATTTCGTATTTTGCAAATTTTAGAATCAAAGCAAATATCGAGCACAAGTTCTGTGACTCTTAGTGGTAATATCACCGGGAGCCATATAACTTGCACATGTTTAGTTTGGTGACGGAACTTTAAAAATACGATTTTGTTGTCATCTAACTTGCTCAAGCGTGCAGATATGATCACAATACACATATGCGGGTGTATCTATGTGTATGGCCCCACTTATCAATGAGTGAAGGCATTGGTGTGATGTATTTTTACACAAAACACCCTCATAAATTTTTTATTTGCAGAAACAGTCAACCACTGCTATGAATTTTTGCACAAAGCTACCTCGCATTTTTATTTACAAAAAAACCAGACAACATGGCCCCATTTATCAGTGAGTGAAGGCACTGGGGTCATGTATTTTTTACATAAAACACCCTCATAAAATTTTTATTTGCGGAAATAGACAACCACCGCTATGAATTTTTTGCACAAAGCTACCTCGCATTTATATTTACAGAAAAAACCACACAGCAGTACTGAATATATATGCAAAAAATCCTCAAACCCAATACCACCCACTTTAACATGAGACGCTCCAGCCACCTCAACCATTCAGGGTAGGATGCTTAATATGAACAACTTACCTATACGTATTAAACGAGGACCCATGTGGAACTTAAATGGCTGCGGATACTGCGGCTCATTTGGCAGGCGCTATTTGTTTTTAAGATCTTTGTAAAACATAAGTAGACTAAAAGAAATGTAAAACATAAGTAAAAAAGTTATGTCCATATATTTGTGTGTGAAAAAATTATGCATACTCTCTCAGAACATATATTATACATACATATGATGATTAGTAACAAAAAATATTTCAATATAAACCTGTGTATTATATACTCCCTCCGTCCCGAAATAAGTGTGTCAACTTTGTACTAACTTTAGTACAAAATTATACTAAGGTTAACATACTTATTTTGAGACCGAGGGAGTATATAATATTATGGTCAAATATTTGTGTGTTAAAATATTATGCATGCAGACGACGGTTAGTAAATAATTTTTTTTAATTATAAACATGTGTATTATATAAAAAGTATTTGGTAAGATATTTTATAAACCTGAGTATTATATAAATATATGTGTTTTATAAATGTTTCAATAATTGATGTGTTTTATAAATATATTATATAACTATTATTTTTATTAAAGTATTATATAAATATATGTGGTTTATAAATATATTATATAACTATTATTTTAATTATACAAACGTTTCAATAATTGTACACACATTTGTAGTACAATGTTTGTATAATTTTAAATTTAAACACTTAATGTGAATAAATCATTGTTAATATTTATATTATATAATTATTTTGAATATAAGTGATGAGTTATACACAACTGAATATTCATATATATATTTAGTACATGTTTGTATTCATCATCCTATATAATTTAATATAAACCGCAAGTGTTTCTTTATTCAATAAATATATTTATCTAATAAACAGTTTCAGTGTCTGTATTCACAAAATATTTTTTATATAATACACTGGTTTATATTTAAATGTTTTTGTTTACTAATCATCGTTTGTATGTATAGTATTTTTCATGCTCAAATATTCATACATAATTTTATTACTTATCTTTTACTATTTTTTTTATATACAAGACACATGTTTATATACTTACGTTGTACTAAATATTTTATATATAATACACATGTTTATATTTAATTTTATTATTTACTAATCATTGTCTGTATATATAATATATTAATATTTGAGCATTACTATATTACTTACATTTTACATATATCTTTAAAAAATAGCACGCACAAAATGAGCCTTCAGTACACATACGTTCGTTATCAATATTTGTCATCTGGAGAAATACTATTGGCGCCTTAAAACAATCCATCCCCGTTCAAATCCTAGCGCACCTTTCTGGTGTTTACTTTTGCTTATATGTGTGCACGACTGTGGACAGGTTTTTCTTGTAAAAAAAACTGTTAGGGTGTTCCATGCAAAACATTCATCGTTGTGCTTGACTTTTTCCGCAAATAAAAAAATAAGGGTGTTCTATGTAAAAATATGACGCACCCGACGCCATCACTCACTGACAAATGGGGCCTACGCATGGATACGCATGCATACGTGTATTGTGACCGTACCTGCACGCTTGAGACAAGTTAGATGACCATAAAACCATATTTTCAAAGTTCTAGCACCAAACTGAAAATGCGACGCAAGCTCTTTAACTCCCGGTGATATTACCTCTTTTTTTAGACAAATCTGCACACACTACTTTGACTTCTATATGGGACGATCAGGCATCAGCCCATTAGAGGCCCATTAAAGGCTCAGTTAGTATTTTTTTTTTTAAAAAGGGGCTCAGTTAGTCTGATCTAACCAACTTCCAACGTTCTGATCTCCTAGCTCTGTACGGCATTCGCTAGCCACCGGATCAACCGAAGACGGTCTGCCCAGATCCACATAATCAAGGCGCCGGCGAAGGTTGTCTGGACTCCGGGAAGCTAGCCTCCAGAATCAATCACCGGATCAACGTACCGACCGAAGATGGTGTGGGCATAAATAACCAGGGGAAGGACTCTAGTCTATTCTAGTTAGGAAAACCATATTCCTACGTCCAACGACCCCTCTGTTTATGCAACTCGTGGCCACGCCATTGCGTCTCCACCCCCTTCAACCACGGCAGGAAATCAAAGTGAAGGTGACACGCATTCAACCACTGCACAATGGAGCAGGGCGAGGCAGGCAACCATGGCAACGACCAAGGAAGCAGCGGGGCAGCCCTCCACGCCGGCGGCGACGAAGACGGCGCCCGTGCGTTCATCGCCCAAGTAAGATCCTGTGCTTAGTTTCCATGGCGCCGCTGTCCGGCGCGCGATCAAACAACGGGGATGTAGATAGAAGGTAGAAGTAGAACTAGGTGAAAGAAACTAATCTGTAATATTTCTGGGCGGTGAAGGTTAAGGAGGAGGTGGAGAGATGCCTGGCGGCAGGCATGAGCAAGGAGCAGATGTTCCACGAGCTTCGCGAGAAGGGATTTCACCCGGCGGCCGCGTTTGCTGGTAAGCTGTACGTTTCCACCTCGTGTGTTATTGGATTTATTACATCTATATATCTATCTGCCAATCATGTCAAGAAACTACTAGGTTACCGAATAGATTAACACCACGTATTAATATTCTCTCTGATCAATCTGATTGGTGTACGTCCAGTTTACAAGGAGCTTCGTGACCAGAACAATAGTTGGTTCAAAGACTACTACGTCAAGATGGATTTGAGGAAGCAGGCCGAGCGACTCGAATTTCTGCTGCACCAGTATCGAACGGTTCGCGACGCCGATGCCGCCGCCAGAGCACAAGGAACAGCGGCGCAGCAAACCGCCATGGACATCCCGAACGACGTGGGGTTTCTGGGGCACCGGACGGTACCGGCTGGGTTGGACGGCACACGTCTGGTTTGTAGTTCAAGCTGCAGCGATCGTCGGCTTGCTTCCGCCTCTCTGCAGCTACCATTGTCGTCGACGACGATGTATGTCCCGACTGGACAACTGCTTCACCAGATAGAGCAGCGGGTTCCCAACGGCGGGGTCCAAGGGGTACTGGAGCCATCCGCAGCTTGTACTACTTCCAATGCTGCCATGGCTGTCACCTATCCTTGGTCGTGCACCGACAATGTTCAGACCGATGATGTTGGGACGATGCTGTTGCATGGAGAGCAAGGTCGACCTCTGCAGCAATGGTATCCGGGTGCAAGTGCAGGCGTCGTTCCGCCATGGGACTCCAATTGGCCAACGCCATCGTCTGTCCAGATGCCACCTGAAAACCGTGAGCACCACCACCGTCCAGCTCCATGTCACGGAGAGCAAGCTGAACAGCGGTTGCTAATTGACAGCCTACGACTAGGAGAGGACAGGAATCCTCAAGTTCATGTGGCCTCCCGACATGGCGAGCAAGCTCATGAACCGTTGCATCAATGGCAGACTGGTAGCCAACCAGAGGCACCTTCTAAACATCTACCGGAGTACCAGAATCGCCACGATCTTGCTGCTTCGGAATAACGTCTTCGTCGGCGTACAACCTTCTGGCAGATTTATACAGTAGAATTGCTCGTGATAGAGATAGATAACGTTACTTGAAATTGCATCTATATATGTATTGCATCTATGTGTATCTACGCTAAGTAATCCATTAGATAAAAAGACAGTGTTCAAGATGACCGAAGCCGGCGGGCAAGGTGCCCTCAAGCTCCTGCTCGGAAGAGCTCTGCCTCGAGGGAGGTCGTGGGATTGGGATTGAGTGTGGGGGGGGGGGGGGGGGGGGGGGGGGGGGGGGGATTCAACAGGTGGGCCTGGCCCAAATTAACAGTCAACAGTGTTTAAGAAAAGAGGTAGTTTTTTATAACCCTGAACTATAATATGGCAGTTTTTTCAGTTTCCCGGCGAAATTGGTGTGTGCGAAGTTGACACTCGCATGGAAGTGCTCTGGATCCTTCCTATGGACCTTTTGAGTAACCGTGTGTGCAGTTGCTACAATAATTGTTGTCTCTATTATGTTGTCCTCTCTTTGACAGACCCTTGTGATTGTTCCTTTTTTTTCTTCTTCGACAAAGAGGTAAATCCCCAGCAATGGCATTATTGTGACACACACGATCAAGTAGAGTACAAAATAAATATAACCACAGTCAAGTTATTACATTATATGAAATTACATCTACGACTAAGTTGACTTTTTACGCGGCAACGCCTTTAAAAAGGAATAAACCTCTTGGCGCTGTCAGTGTCACATCCGACCCTGGCCAACATGGACTAGTATTTTCATCCCAATTGTCGATACCAACCAATGAAGAGCACAACGGCAAGTACAGCGGTTCCAAACAAGACAAAACCACAAGTTCGTCGGTGCTGAGCCCGATCAATAAAGATCACACAAGGGTTTTCATCATAGACATGAAGTGGTGCATCATAGACATGAAGTGGTGTTTCAATCAGCATCTTAAAGATGAATCGTTTGATAGTCGCATCCGCCAGTACTCCATGTGTTGGGGAACATAGCAATAATTCAAAAAAATTCTACGTGTCACCAAGATCAATCTTGGAGATGCTAGCAATGAGAGAGAGGGAATGCATCTTCATACCCTTGAAGATCGCTAAGCGGAAGCGTTGCAAGAACGCGGTTGGTTGAGTTATACACGCAGCGATTCAGATCACGGTCGATTCCGATCTAAGCGCCGAACAACGGCGCCTTCGCGTTCAACACACGTACAGCTCGGGAACGTCTCCTCTTTCTTGATCCAGGAAGGGGAAAGGATAAGTTGAGGAAGAATTCCGACAGCATGACGGTGTGGTGGTGATGGAGCTCGTGGTTCTCCGGCAAAGCTTCGCCAATCGCAACTGATGAGAAGGAAGTGTTGGAGAGGGGGAGGGCTGCGCCAGGGGAAGGGTGCGGCTGCCCTCCCACCCCCCACTATATATAGGGGCAAGGGAGAGGGGGGCGCCCCCTAGATGCATCTAGAGGGGGGGGGGGGCGGCGGTCAAGGGGAGGCTTGCCCCCTAAGCCAGGTGGGGGCGCCCCCTCTAGGGTTTCACCCAACCCTAGGCGCATGGGCCCTAGGGGGGAGTTGGCGCCCACCCCACCTAGGGGCTGGTTCCCCTCTATATTCAGCCCATAGGGCCCTCCGGGGCAGGTGGACCCCCGGAACCCCTTCGGTGGTCCCGGTACAATACCGGTAACCCCCCGAACACTTCCGGCGACCGAATAAGGACTTCTCGTATATAAATCTTCATCTCCTGACCATGCCGAAACTCCTCGTGACGTCCGGGATCTCATTCGGGACTCCGAAAAACCTTCGGTAACCACATACTATTTTACGCGGGGTGGGGGGGGGGTGGGGATTCAACAGGTGGGCCTGACCCAACTTAACAGTCAATAACAGTCAGTGTTTAAGAAAAGAGGTAGTTTTTTGTAACTCTAACCTATAATATGGCAGTTTTTTCCTATGTACTCGAGAAATACCATTCTTAGTTTGCCGGCGAAATTGGTGTGTGCGATGTTGATACTCGCATGGAAGTGCTCTGGATCCTTCCTATGGACCTTTTGAGTAACCGTGTGTGCAGTTGCTACAATAATTGTTGTCTCTGTTATGTTGTCCTCTCTTTGACAGACCCTTGTGATTGTTCCTTTTTCTTCTTCTTCGACAAAGAGGTAAATCCCCGGCAATGGCATTATTGTGACGCACACGATCAAGTAGAGTACAAAATAAATATAACCATGGTCAAGTTATTACATTATATGAAATTACATCTACGACTAAGTTGACTTTTTACGCGGCAACGCCTTTAAAAAGGAATAAACCTCTTGACGCTGTCGGTGTCACATCCGACCTTGGCCAACATGGACTTGTATTTTCATCCCAATTGTCGATACCAACCAATGAAGACCAGCACAACGACAAGTACAACGGTTCCAAACAAGACAAAACCGCAAGTTCGTCGGTGTTGAGCCCGATCAATAAAGATCACACAAGGGTTTTCATCATAGACATGAAGTGGTGCATCATAGACATGAAGTGGTGTTTCAATCAGCATCTTAAAGATGAATCGTTTGATAGTCGCATCCGCCAGTACTCCATGTGTTGGGGAACATAACAATAATTCAAAAAAAAATTACGTGTCACCAAGATCAATCTTGGAGATGCTAGCAATGAGAGAGAGGGAATGCATCTTCATACCCTTGAAGATCGCTAAGCGGAAGCGTTGCAAGAACGCGGTTGGTTGAGTTATACACGCAGCGATTCAGACCATAGTCGATTCCGATCTAAGCGTCGAACAACGGCGCCTCCGCGTTCAACACACGTACAGCTTGGGAACGTCTCCTCCTTCTTTATCCAGCAAGGGGAGAGGAAAGTTGAGGGAGAACTCCGACAGCACAACGGTGTGGTGGTGATGGAGCTCGTGGTTCTTCGGCAAAGCTTCGCCAATCGCGACTGATGAGAAGGAAGTGTTGGAGAGGGGGAGGGCTGCACCAGGGGAAGGGTGCGGCTGCCCTCCCACCCCCCACTATATATAGGGGCAAGGGAGACGGGGCCATCCCCCTACATGCATCTAGAGGGGGGCGGCGGCCAAGGGGAGGCTTGCCCCCAAGCCAGGTGGGGGGCGCCCCCTCTGGGGTTTCCCCCAACCCTAGGCGCATGGGCCCTATGGGGGAGTTAGCGCCCAGCCCACCTAGGGGCTGGTTCCCCTCTATATTCAGCCCATAGGGCCCTCCGGGGCAGGTGGACCCCCGGAACCCCTTCGGTGGTCCCGGTACAATACCGGTAACCCCCCGAACACTTCCGGCGACAGAATAAGGACTTCCCGTATATAAATCTTCATCTCCGGACCATGCCGAAACTCGTCGTGACGTCCGGGATCTCATTCGGGACTCCGAAAAACCTTCGGTAACCACATACTATTTTCCATAACAACTCTAGCGTCACCGAACCTTAAGTGTGTAGACCCTATGGGTTCGGGAACCATGCAGACATGACCGAGACATCTCTCCGACCAATAACCAATAGCGGGATCTGGATACCCATGTTGGCTCCCACATGTTCCACGATGATCTCATCGTATGAACCACGATGTCGAGGATTCAATCAATCCCGTATACAATTCCCTTTGTCTATAGGCATGTTACTTGCCCGAGATTCGATCATCGGTATCTCAGTCCCAGTCTCGATTCGTGCCAACCCAACAGATACTTTCGGAGATACATGTAGTGCACCTTTATAGCCACCCAGTTACGTTGTGACGTTTGGTACAGCCAAAGCATTCCCACAGTATCCGGGAGTCGCATAATCTCATGGTCCAAGAAAATGATACTTGACATTAGAAAAGCTTTAGCAAACGAACTACACGATCTTGTGCTACGCTTAGGATTGGGTCTTCTCCATCACATCATTCTCCTAATGATGTGATCCTTTTACCAATGACATCCATTGTCCATGGTCAGGAAACAATGACCATCAATTGATCAACGAGCTAGTCAACTAGAGGCTTACTAGGGACATATTATGATCTATGTATTCACACATGTATTACGGTTTCCGGTTAATATAATTATAGCATGAACAATGGACAATTATCATGAACACAGAAATATAATAATAACCACTTTATTATTGCCTCTAGGGCATATTTCCAATAGTCTCCCACTTGCACTAGAGTCAAAAATCTAGTTACATTGTGATGAATCGAACACCCATAGAGTTCTGGTATTGATCATGTTTTGCTCGCGGAAGATGTTTAGTCAACGAATCTGCGACATTCAGATCCGTATGCACTTTACAAATATCTATGTCTCCATCCTGAATATATTCACGAATGGAGTTGAAGCGACGCATTGATATGCCTGGTCTTCTTGTGAAACTTGGGCTCCTTGGCAAGGGCAATAGCTCCAGTGTTGTCACAGAAGAGATTCATCGGGCCCAACGCATTGGGAATAACTCCTAGGTCAGTGATGAACTCCTTCATCCAGACTGCTTCATGTGCTGCCTCCGAGGTTGCTATGTACTCTGCTTCACATGTAGATCCCGCTGAGGGAGTCCTGGATTAGGGGGTCCTCGGATAGCCGGACTATATACTTTGGCCAGACTGTTGGACTATGAAGTTACAAGATTGAAGACTTCGTCCCGTGTCCGGATGCAACTCTCCTTTGCATGGAAGGCAAGCTTGGCGATTCAGATATGTAAATCTCCTCCCTTGTAAACGACTCTGTGTAACCCTAGCCCCTCCGGTGTCTATATAAACCGGAGGGTTTTAGTCTGTAGGACAACAAAAATCATACCATAGGCTAGCTTCTAGGGTTTAGCCTCTCCGATCTCGTGGTAGATCAACTCTTGTAATACTCATATCATCAAGATCAATCAAGCAGGAAGTAGGGTATTACCTCCATCGAGAGGGCCCGAACCTGGGTAAACATTGTGTCCCCGCCTCCTGTTACCATCCGCCATAGACGCACAGTTCGGGACCCCATACCCAAGATCTGCCTGTTTTGACACCGACATTGGTGCTTTCATTGAGAGTTCCACTACGTCGTCATCATAAGGCTTGATGGCTCCTTCGATCATCGGCAATGATGCGATCCAGGGTGAGGTTTTCCTCCCGAGACAGATCTTCGTATTCGGCGGCATCATACTATGGGCCAACTCGCTCGGCCATCTGGAGCAGATCAAGAGCTACGGCCCTGGCCATCAGGTCAGGTTTGGAAGCTTGAACTATACCGCCAACATCCGGGGAGACTTGATCTTCGACGGATTCGAACCCATGTCAGGTACGCCGCACAGTCACGATGAGCATGATTTAGCTCTGCCATCAGACAATGTTCAGGAGATCACAACTGTAACTACTCCGGCCCTCAATCCAGAATAGATTGCGCCGTCCGAGGACAGGTGGATGGACCCCGCCACGGAGGCCGCACACTCAGCGACGATAAAGCCGAATACTGACTTCACCTCCTATGAGACCTATGTTGCCAGACCCTTGGATTCGTCCCCGGCCACAGACTTCGAACCGCTCGCGTCCGTGCCCATCCAATCTGATTGGGCACCGATCATGGAGTTCACCTTCGCGGATATCTTTCAGCACTCGCCCCTAGGCAACGTACTAAACTCATTACGGTCTCTCCCCTTGTCAGGAGACCCTTGGCCGAACTATGTCCGGCTCGAGTGGGAAGCGGACGACGAAGAAATTCGTTCCCCACCCACCACCCACTTAGTAGCCACTGTCGACGACTTAACCGACATGCTCGATTTTGACTCTAAAGACATCGATGGTATGGACGACGATGCAGGAGACGAACAGGAACCACCGCCCACAGGGCGCTGGACTGCCACCTCATCGTATGATATATACATGGTGGACACCCCCAAAGAAAGCGATGGCAATAAGGCAACGGAGGATAACCCCCCCCCCCCCGAGAAGCAATTCAAGAACCAGCGTCATCGGCGCCGCTCTAAGCCCCGCCATAGCAAAAACAGCAATACCGGCATAGGAGACAATAACACTGCAAATAGTGCCGAAGACGAAGACAATCCCCTCCAGCTAGGCTTCGAGCAGGAGGATGGGCAAGCCAGCCCTAAGGAACAGGCAGAAGACGGAGAATCAGAGGATGACAATTACATGCCTCTCTCCAAAGACGAGGTGAGCCTCGGCGACGAAGAATTTATCGTGCCTGAGGATCCCATCGAACAGGAGCACTTTAAGCGCCGGCTTATTGCCACAGCAAAAAGCTTGAAGAAAAAGCAACAACAACTTCAAGCTGAGCAAGATCTGCTAGCGGATCGATGGACTGAGGTCCTGGCGGCCGAGGAACACGAACTCGAGTGCCCAATAAAAAGTTTCCCAAAGCGCAGGTTGCTACCCCAACTTGAAGAGGAAGCATTAAAGCCTGCGCTTCCAACGTATGATGCGGCAAACCGGCCACCTCGTGGCCGGGACAAAGTGGCATATAAGCCCGAAGTCCAGCCCGCACCCTGTCGCCAGTCAAACAAAAACAGCAAGGCCCGGGGTAGCATGCAGGACCTGCGAGACGTATTGGAAAAAAAAGCAGGACACAAAAGATCGATCTTAGGGTCACGAGGGCGCGCCCCAACACATGACGACGACCGTCATGCCGGTATACCAAAAGCAAATCCGGCCGGACCGAACACAGCAGACAAGACTCGTACAAACTACGTCGTGACATAGCCCGGCACAGAGGCGCCGCACACCCCCTATGCTTCACTGATGAAGTAATGGATCATGAATTCCCAGAAGGGTTTAAACCTATGAACATTGACCGATGGTACTACTGACCCCGCGGTATGGATCGAGGATTTCTTCCTTCACATTCACATGGCCCGCGGGGATGATCTACACGCCATCAAGTATCTCCCGTCGAAACTCAAAGGACCGGCTCGGCATTGGCTGAATAGCTTGCTAGCAAACTCCATCGGAAGTTGGGAGAACCTGGCAGACGCATTCCTGGATAACTTCCAGGGCACATATATGCGACCACCGGATGCTGATGATTTGAGTCACATAACACAACAGCCCGGGGAGTCAGCCAGGAAATTCTGGACCCGGTTCCTAACCAAAAAGAACCAAATTGTGGAATGTCCGGATGCTGAAGCCCTAGCGGCCTTTAAACATAACATCTGTGACGAGTGGCTCACCCGACATCTCGGCCAAGAGAAGCCAAAGTCCATGGCAGCCCTCACGATACTCATGACCCGCTTCTGCGCGGGCGAGGATAGCTGGTTGGCTCGTAGCAACAACACAGCAAGCAACACTAGCAAATCAGAGGCCAGAGATAGCAACGGCAAACCCCGGAGCAACAAACACAAACGTCGCAAACATGGTGAAAGCGCCGAAGACACGGCAGTCAATGCCGGTTTTAATAGCTCTAAGTCCGGTCAGCGGACAGGGCCACTCAAAAATGACAATTCGGGTCCGTCTAGTTTGGACCGCATACTCGACCGTCCATGCCAAATTCATGGCAAACTAGGAACACCAGCCAATCATACCAACGGAGAATGTTGGGTCTTCAAACAAGCTAGCAGGTTATGCGCCAAAAACAAAGATAAGGGGTCTCAAAGCGATGACAGCGACGAGGAGCCCAGATCACCAATTAGAGGAGGACAAATGAAATCTCTCCAGCAAATCCAAATGGTGAATATGGTAAACGCCACCCACACTCCCAACCCGGACCGGATGCAGACCCTTAGGGATGTCGACCTAACGAAACTAGTCAGCCCGCAATACAAACTAGGGCCGATCACCTTCAACCAAATGGATCGTCCGGTCAACACCAGTCACGGCAATCCAACCACACTAGTCCTCGACCCAATAGTTGACGGGTTCCACCTCACTCGAGTCCTTATGGATGGAGGCAGCCGTCTAAATCTGCTTTACCAGGACACAGTGCGCAAGATGTGCATCGATCATTCGATGATCAAACCCACTAAAGCCACCGTTAGAGGTATTATACCACGCGTGGAGGCCAGCTGTATCGGCTCCATCGTCCTCGAGGTAGTCTTCGGATCACCAGACAATTACCGTGCCGAAGAGTTAATCTTCGACATCGTCCCCTTTCGCAGTGATTATCAGGCACTGCTCGGGCGAACTGCGTTCGCTTGATTCACTGCGGTGCCACATTATGCCTACCGTAAACTCAAGATGCCCGGTCCGCGCGGCGTCATCACGGTTAATGGTGAGGCCGAACTCTCCCTCGGTACCATAGAGTACGCCGCCGCTTTAACAGCAGAAGCAATGGAGGGCACCTTTCAGTCAAATCTTGAGTCGACGGCTAAAACCCCGGACACATTCAAAGTAGTCCAAACTACTTCACGGCAGGATAGCCCGGATCGTCCAGGGCTCAACTAAACATTCCGGCAAAGTCCAGAACATGCCACATATCGCGGCTTAACCGCTCTCCGGCACACAAATATTTCTTACATTTCCTTTGCAGGCTCACCTTTGCGCAGACCGGGACCGGTGACATGGTAACAGCTCGAACGCACAAGGGAATCTTTAGATATTCCTTGCGACGTCCATCCGACTATACTCTGGACCTGCACACATCTTCTTCCTCCCCGGTCCCAGCAGGTTCCACAGTCATATTCCCCTTTTTATCACATTACCTGTACTCATACGCTTCGACGTATTATTCTAATACAACATGTGGATTTATATGACGCTTATTTGTTGTTATTTCTTATTGAAACTCTTTTGTTAAGTGGCATCTATACACCACGATATGCCTTTGCCAGGGGCTTCGTTTTACCCATAATACGGCAATAACGTCCGAACACGTTCACGGAAGTTCGGCACCCCGAACTTATAGCATTATATGCATCAACTCCGAATCATGTCTTGGGTCAAATGTTGGGTTTGCCCGACTCCCATGTTTTGCTGCCTTACGTTCCGCTATATCGGCTAAGGCGGCACAGGGAGAACTACTACGATTGTGTCCCGGTTCTTCCGGACGAGCACCTCAGTAGAGAAAGCCAAAAACTAACTGTCATGATACGACGAGAGCTGGTCAGCTATTCGAGAGGTTGTAAAATCTTTAAGGATTTCTCCCGCATAATGCCATAACCAATGCAGCGTGCGATGGATCGGTTCTTCTTCCGATCAGGTGCCTATAGGGCCCCTTGTGCGGTCTTCCGAACACCAGGGGCTGCGCCTACCTTCCTAATGCTCATATGGCTAAGTGAGAATGATAAAGCCCTATAGTCTGATTGCCTGGTTCGTTGTGCTGAACACCTCCTTCAAAGGACCCAACACTGGGGTAAAGAGTGATCAGGTTTATCCCGAACACCCCCGTATTTCTTACGAGGGGGCAAAAGCCGACGACTGGCCAATTCTCAGGTTTAATATATAAAACGGCCGCGCAGGAGGGTAAACTTTTATAATAGGAAATAAATAATAGAAATGACCTTGTTCACACATTACAAAGGACAACATGACTATATTCATGGAAATACAATGTCCTTGGTGCATTGCTCCGCCACAAGGCAGGATCCCTTCAGGACACTTTCATAATACAAGTCGGGCTTGCTGTGCTCCTTTCCCTCTGGCGGTCCCTCGGTCATCAGCTTTTCAGCATCCATCTTCCCCCAGTGCACCTTTGCGCGGGCAAAGGCCATTCGTGCACCTTCTATGCAGACCGACCGCTTGATGACGTCAAGTCGAGGGCAGGCAGTAACAAGCCACTTCACGAGCCCGAAGTAGCTACCTGGAATCGGCTCGGCGGGCCATAGCCAGGTAATCAAATCCTTCATGGCTAGTTCGGCCGCCTTTTGCAGTTCGATCAGCTGTTTCAGTTGATCGGTAAAAGGCACCGCATAATTCGGTGCCAGATACTGCGAACAGAAGAGCTTATCCATAGTATTCACCTCTTTGGCTCGGTAGAATTGGGCGGCATCCGATATGCTGCGAGGAAGTTCCGCAAATACCCCTGGAGAAATCCGAACTTAAAATTATAAAGCATAATTCTCTCCAGAAATACTTACTTTACATGGAAAAAGACCTTACCCGCCGTGATCTCCCTCGCCTCTTGGATCTCCTGCAGGGCGTCTTGGGTTTTCCCACGGGCATCGCACACGGCCTGATGAGCCCTGGTGAGTTCGGATTCTTTCTCCGTCAAACTCTTCTCTAGGGTCTCGCATTTTTTCATGGCCTCTTGGAGCTCTCGCCTAGCTTCCACAACCTTGGCCTCGTGCTTCTCACGAAGAGCCTGCTCTGCGGCTGCCTTTTTCTCGGCCTTGGCAACAGCCTTCTTCAGAGCCTCGACTTCGGTCATCACCCCTGGCACAAATCATGACACATATTCTATCATACTAAAAATTCGTTCGCACTGAACGCAATCAAGATTTGTGCATACCTTGTTGATCTTCCAACTGCCTTTTTAACTGGCCAAGCTCCGCTTCGGCCCGCTCCAGACTTTGATTCAGTTCGGAAACTTCCGCGGTATGAGCGGCAGTAGCTGCTACAGACGCCTTCTTACAAAAGAAGAGAGATAGATGTCATCAAATGAGTCTTCCTGCGAAAAATACATTTGATGCTCTGTCCGGTTCTTTCATTCACCGGACAGTGTATCAGGGGCTACTATCCATACTATGACACTCTTCGAAACCGTATAAAACATACCTCAAAACCTCTCATAAGGTCGATACAGGCTTCATCCAGTCCATTTTCAGCGGACTGGATCTTCTCAATCACCGCACTCATAAGGGCACGATGTTCATCGATGATGGAGGCGCTCTTCAGCGCCGCCAATAAAGCACCCGGCGCCTCTGGTTGGACAGAGGTCCCCGGTGGAACAGGGATGCCCTCTCCAGCTAAGGAAGGCCGCCTACTTGATTCTGGAGCCGTATTGGTCTCCGAAACTGTGTCCGGCTGGGGGCCGAATTCAAGATGGTCCCCGCCGTCGACTCCTGTGGGGATCTTCTCCCCCATGTCTCCGGCCCCTGAAGTTTGACCTCCAGGCGTCGCCTTCACAATTTTCTCCGCCCCTCCTTGGACGGAGTCCCTCTGGGACGAAGCCTCGGTGTTGATCACATGTTTGGGGGGAGGGGCCTTCGGAGGCGTCCCGCTCTCCATAGCATCCGAGCTCAGCAAATCCTCAGATGAGGATTGTTCGGAACGGGACCCCGTCAGACTACAAAAAATATGGCTCAGGTTAAAATACTATGCCATGATGGATCCAGACACATGAACATGTTCCAATTTTATATACTTACGAGTTCACTAGGGGCTGGGCCCTAGGATCCCACGTCGGGCTGCTATCGGCGACGGCAGTGGACTCTTCCGGAAGAAGAGTTTTTCCCCTTTTAGGTGACTCGGCCTCCAAGTGTACGGAGGACGTCCTCTTCTTTCTTCCCCCTACTGGGGATTCGTCTTCCTCCTCCTCGTCCTCTTCGGAGGCGGGTCGGGCACAGTGACGAAGGCCGCCCCGGGTCTTTTTGGCCTCCTTTTCGGTCTTCTTCTCCGGCACCTTGTAAAGCGCCGGGTCCAACATCTTTGTCAGAAGTGGGCCGGCCAGTTCTTCGGGCAGCGGGGCCAGACATTGGATCCGCCCCGCCTTCTTCGTCCAGCCCTAGGAGAGTTGTGTAAAACACATTATGCATTTCCCTTGAGTTATGCGAATAAATGTATGGTAACTTACCGAGCTTGCAGGGCGGGACAGTTGGTACCCGCGGTCCTTGGCCGAGTCCGGCCATGATTTGCCGGGCTTAAAAAGCACTTTCCAGATGTCTTCATGCGAGGAGCCAAAGAGCTCTCGCAGGGTCTGGTGCTTGGCCGGATCGAATTCCCATAGATTGCAAGTCCGGCGTTGACAAGGTAGGATCCGACGGACTAACATCACCTGGACTACATTGACAAGTTCGATATTCTTGTCTTCCATATACTTGACGCGCGTCTGGAGAGCCAACAGTTCGTCGGACGAAGACCAGTCCAGGCCCTTCTTGAGACAGGACGTGAGCCGCAGAGGGGATCCAGATCGGAACTCGGGAGCAACGGCCCACTTCGCGCCGCGTGGCTCAGTAATGTAAAACCACTCCTGTTGCCACTCCGTGACGGAATCATTGAAGGTACCCGTTGGCCATGTGACGTTGGGCACCTTGCTCACCATAGCGCCCCCGCACTCAGCGTGCTCACCACCCACTACCTTGGGCTTCACATTAAAGATCTTCAGCCATAAGCCGAAGTGTGGCGGGATGTGGAGAAAAGCCTCGCACACGACAATGAATGTCAAGATGTTGAGGAAGGAATTGGGGGATAGATCATGAAAATCGATCCTGTAATAATACAGGATGCCGCGAACAAATGTGTGGAGGGGAAACCCTAGCCCGCGGATAAAATGAGGGAGGAATACGACCCTTTCATGGGGTTTCGGGGTAGGGACGATCTATCCCGCCGTCGGGAGACGGTGACCGATTTTCTGGGCTAGATATCCGGCCTCCCGAAGTTCCTTGATGTCCTTCTTCCGGATGGTAGAGGCCATCCACTTGCCTCCCACTCCAGACATATTTGGAGTGGCTCTTCAGAGAAAATGCGAACTTGGGCGCTGATGAAGCTATGTACCTAGGGTAGGGTCACGGACCTGTCCAGCATACCCTCCCCAAGGACATCTCTGCGAAGAATCAAAAGCAGTCGAAGAGAAACCGTCATCCACTCGACCGTGGAGATGCACTCACTCGACCACCTTGAAGACACTCGACCACCAGAAGATGAGGAACCCTCGACTCTGCAATGGTCAGGATTTAAACCATAGCATTATGAGCATTTATGACTCTTTACTATAGACGTTACCAGTAACGCCTTTCCTTTATGAGCATTGAACCCTGTGTAACGGAGGGGAGCTGGGGTCCTGGCGCACTCTATATAAGCCACCCCCCTCCTCTGGGACAAGGGTTTGCACTTTATGTAATTCACACACATATATTCAGTCGACCGCCTCAGGGCTCCGAGACGTAGGGCTGTTACTTCCTCCGAGAAGGGCCTGAACTCGTAAACTCGTGCGTACAACTCCTCCATAGCTAAGATCTTGCCTCTACATTCCTACCCCCCCATTATACTGTCAGTCTTAGAACCACGACAGTTGGCACCCACCGTGGGGCAGGTGTCTTAGCGACTTATTGGATAAGTTGCGATTTTTTCGATCCCCATCATCATGATTCTAGGTGGAGGTTTGGCTGAGGGCCGCGAGATCCGTCTCGGCGCGCTCGTGTTTGTCGCCGACGACTCCGCTTGGCTTCAGGAGGCACCACTCGACGTCGACGCGCTCCCTGCCCGCGGGGTGACACACTTTCACGCGTGCGTCCGCGGCGTCCTCCTGCGGCAACCGTCGACCCAGTACCAGTCGACTCCAATGGCTTTCCCCCTCCCTGCATCCCGCCGGAGCAAGCGCACCGGCCGGTCGAGGCTTCAACGGTGGGTGAAGCATGGAGGGGCCCGCCAGTCCGCCACCCCTCAAGTCGCGGCGATCGAGCCCGACGAGTCTCTCTATGGCCTGTTCGATCTGTCAACTGGCTCCGTAGAGACTGCATCCGAGTGCGGCAGCAACGACTCGGCAGCGGAAGTCCTGGTGGTCAAGGGACCACGCGGCCCTCCTGGCTTCGATCGTGAAGACGGAGGTGATGGGAACGGCGGTCCGTCGCGCGTTCACGAGGAGTACCGCCCCGAGCCTCTCTCCTCGCAGCAGAGAGAAGAACTTCGTCGCCGAAACATAGATGCCCTGCATACTCCTATAGTTGGAGAAACACCCGAGGCCCAGGCCTTGGAGCAGGCTCGCTTGGCCAATCTGGCTGAGCGCACTCGGCTGGAGAACCTCCAGCGCGCACTCGACGATCACGCTCGTCAACGTGCTCCTGAGTCGAGTCGACGCCAACTTTTTCCACCTCCGACTCAGGTATACCGAACACTGATCTAGAACCTAGCAGTTGCTGCCCGGATAGCAGAGTCGATTCAACCTTCCCAGTCAGAAGCTGGCCGAGGTCTGGTGCAGATCAGGGCCTTGCTCCGGGCAGCGGGAGAGCAGAATACGATCGTGTCTCAGTCACGGAATAGGATCCATAGCAGATCTGTGGTCGCAGATACAGTTCAGTCAGCCCATAGCCCGAGATCGCCCCCGAGGCGTGAGGGACGTGGGGAGCGGCGTGATCAGTACAGAAACCAGGAGCAGTATGATCGTCGAGCCGATCACGATGGTCACCGTCGAGTGCCCACGCCTCCTCCCAGGAGTGGGTCATACGTGCCTCGGCTACATGAAGACAGACGCCCTCACAGTGTCGGGAGAGGTGTTCCAGTCGACCCCAGGGAGCCAGGCTTTGATGCGAGATCTATTCTCACGCAGGGCTTGGTCGACAGAAACAAAGCTCGCCGAGATGGCCATGACAGAGGCCCGCAAACCAGCAACAGGGTGCATGTCTCTGGCCCAGAGTGCTTCAGCAGAGCTATCAGAGCTGCGGTGATTTCCCCCAACTTCAGGTTGGCGACTAGAGTTAGTAAGTTCACCAGAGAGTCCAAGCCTGACACTTGGCTTGAAGACTATTGAGTGGATGTCCAGATTAGTGGCGGAATGATGAGGTGGCCATGAAACACCTTCCTCTGATGTTGGAGGGCTCGGCTAGAGCATGGCTGAATCAGTTGGCACCTGGCAGCATCTATACTTGGGAAGATCTCGCCCGAGTGTTTGTCAGAACGTTTGAGGGTACTTGCAAACGGCCAGCAGGTTTGACAGAATTACAATGTTGCGTCTAGAAACCGAATGAAGCTTTGAGGGATTATATCCAGAGGTGGATCACCCTAAACCACACGGTAGAAGATGTGTCTGATCATCAGGCAATTTGTGCTTTCAAGGAAGGCGTCAGGTACCGGGAGTTGAATCTGAAATTCGGTCGGACAGGAAACATGACCCTGACTCGGATGATGGAAATTGCCACCAAGTATGCCAATGGTGAAGAGGAAGAGCGACTCCGGAGTGGCAAACACAAAGCAGTCGCCCACGAAGCCGGGGGAGGGAACTCCAGTCGGAAATAGAAACCCAAGGACGAACCAGCTGCTCCGGGTGAAGCCTTGGCTGTGGTTCAAGGAAAGTTCAAGGGGAAGCCCAAAGGGCCGTGGAACCCCAAGAAAGTAAAAGATCAAGATGGAAATGACGTGTTGGATCTGCCGTGCCATATCCACACCAAAAAAGACGAAGAAGGTAATTTCATTTACCCAAAACATACCACTCGACAGTGTTGGCTCCTGATCCAGCAGTTCCAAGAGAAACAGCCCAAGGAAAAGGAGAAGGAGGCAGACAAGGCTGAGAGTGAAGGAGAGGATGATGATGGTTATCCTCACGTAAATTCCACTCTAATGATTTTTGCTGATGTTGAAAGCAAAAGTCAATTGAAAGTCATCAACAGAGAAGTGAACATGGTCACTCCGGCGACACCCAGTTACTTGAAATGGTCACAGACTGCCATTACATTCGACCAGTCTGATCATCCAGCGCACATCGCCACCCCTGGGAGGCAAGCGCTGGTGGTCGACCCAGTGGTCGAAGGCACTCGACTGACAAAGGTCCTGACTGATGGTGGCAGTGGCCTGAGCATTCTGTATGCAGAAACGTTGGAAGGAATGGGCATTCCGATGTCCAGACTCGGCGAAAGCCATATGAGTTTCCATGGGGTCATTCCAGGCAAGAAGGCTGCGTCCCTCGGTCAGATTTCACTCGACGTGGTTTTCGGTGATGCCAAAAATTACCGCAAAGAAAAGATGATGTTTGAAGTCATGGATTTTTAGAGTGCGTATCATGCAATTCTAGGCAGGCCAGCTTATGCATGATTCATGGCTCGACCTTGTTACGTGTACCTCAAACTAAAGATGCCTGGTCCCAGAGGAGTGATCACTATCTCTGGTAATCGGAAAAAGGCGGAAGAGTGCTTCCAGAAGGGCTCAAAGATCGCCGATGCCCAGATGGCCGTAGTAGAATTGCAAGAATACCAGAAAATGCAGACCCGAGTGACTTGCTGCGGGCCAAGAAGCCAGCCACAGATTCAGCATTCCAGTCGTCTGGCGAGACGAAGTCTGTTCACATTCACCCGACGGACCCCAACGCAGCTCCGACCCACATTTCAACCACACTCGACTCCAAATAGGAAGAAGCGCTCATCCAGTTCCTCCGTGAGAACTGGGACATCTTTGCATGGAAGCCTTCTGACATGCCAGGTGTTCCCAGGGGACTGGCTGAGCATCGTTTGTGAGTCGACCCAAAAGTGAAACCAGTCAAAGAGCATCTACGACGGTCCGCCGTCCAGAAAAGAAAAGCAATCGGCGAAGAGGTGGCTCGGCTTTTGGCAGCTGAGTTTATCCGAGAGATTTACCACTCTGAGTGGTTAGCCAATGCTGTCATGGTCCCAAAGAAAGATGACTCACTCCGCATGTGCATCGATTTCAAGCATATCAATCGGGCCTGCCCGAAAGATCACTTTCCTCTCCCTCGCATCGGTCAGATAGTCGATTCGACTGCTGGGTGCGAGCGTTTGTCCTTTTTGGACGCCTACTCCGGGTACCACCAGATCCGTCTATACGGACCCGACAAAATAAAGACAGCTTTTATCACCCCGTTCGGGTGCTTCTGTTATGTCACAATGCCATTCGGCTTGAAGAACGCTGGAGCCACATTTATGCGGATGATTTAGAAGTGCCTGCTCACTCAGATCAGTCGGAATGTGGAAGCATACATGGATGACATTGTGGTCAAGTCACGTAAAGGTTCTGACCTGCTGACCGACCTCGCTGAAACCTTTGCCAACCTCCGAAGGTATGATATCAAGCTCAATCCATCAAAGTGCACGTTTGGAGTTCCAGGAGGCAAGTTACTCGGTTTTCTTGTTTCCGAACAAGGAATCGATGCTAACCCAGAGAAAGTAGGCGCTATACTCCGAATCAAACGCCCTGTGCGTGTGCATGATGTCCAGAAGCTTACTGGTTGCTTGGCCGCCCTAAGTCGATTCATTTCTCGCCTCGGTGAAAAGGCGTTGCCTCTTTACCGACTGATGAAGAAATCAGATAAGTTCGAGTGGACTCCAGAAGCTGATACAGCATTTGCAGAGCTAAAAGTCCTGCTTTCCACCCAGCCGGTGCTTGCTGCTCCAATCAGCAAAGAGCCTCTATTGCTTTATATAGCAGCCACTGGACAAGTCATCAGTACAGTACTTACGGTCGAGCGGGAAGAAGGAAAAGCGTACAAAGTTCAATGCCCAGTTTATTATATTTCTAAAGTCCTGACCCCCGTCAAAGCAGAGATATCCTCACTATCAGAAGCTTGTCTATGGAAGTTACCTGACCACGAAGAAGGTTTCACACTACTTCTCAGATCACTCTGTTACAGTCGTCAGCGACGCTCCATTGTCAGAGATTCTGCACAACAGGGATGCAACTGGTCGATTGGCAAAATGGGCGATTGAACTCCTTCCCTTGGATATCAAGTTTGAGGCAAAGAAAGCTATCAAGTCCCAAACAATAGCAGATTTCCTCGCCGAGTGGATCGAACAGCAACTGCCGACTCAAGTTCACTCTGAGCACTGGACCATGTTCTTTGATGGATCCAAGATGTTGAACGGTTCTGGTGCTGGAGTAGTTCTGGTATCCCCCCGAGGAGACAAGCTCAGATATGTCCTCCAGATTCACTTTGATTCCTCCAACAATGAAGCAGAATATGAAGCACTCCTGTATGGGTTGTGCATGGCCATCTCACTCAGTGTCCGTCGCCTCATGGTCTATGGCGACTCAGATTTGGTAGTTAATCAAGTGATGAAGGAGTGGGACATCAGAAGTCCAGCCATGACTGGTTACTGCAACACGGTGAGAAAGCTTGAGAAGAAGTTCGAGGGGTTAGAACTCCACCACATCCCCCGATTGAAAAATCAAGCAGCTGATGAATTGGCAAAGATAGGTTCCAAGAGAGAAGCCATTCCCAGCAATGTGTTCTTGGAGCATATTCACACACCGACAGTTCAGGAAGATCCTTTCACTGAAGAGCCTCCGCAACCTAAGAGCGCCATAGATCCGACTGAAGTCGAGGTCCCAGCTGTGGTCGACCTGATCATGGAGGTTCTGGCCATTACCCCCGACTGGACGGTGCCCTACATTGCGTACATCCTCGGGAAAGAGCACCCAGAGGATGAAGAAGAAGCTCGACAGATCGTCCGTCGATCCAAAGCTTTTACTGTGATGAGAGGGCAACTGTTCAGAGAAAGTGTGACTGGAGTCGGTCAGAAGTGCATAACACCAGAAGAAGGTCGAATGATCCTCAATGACATCCACTCGGGGACCTGCGGTCACCATGCGTCCTCTCAGGCCATCGTGGCTAAAGCATACCGAGCTGGGTTCTATTGGCCACGAGCAAATGAGATGGCGAAAGATATAGTCAACAGATGTGAAGGCTGTCAATTTTACTCCGATATGTCTCACAAGCCAGCGTTAGCCCTGAAGACCATCCCCCTCGTCTGGCCCTTCGCTGTTTGGGGACTGGATATGGTTGGACCGCTGAGAACCGGCAAAAGCGGCTTCACTCACGTGCTCATTGCAGCCGACAAGTTTACCAAATGGATCGAAGCTAAACCTATCAAGAACCTTGACGCTAGCACCGCTGTCAGATTTATCAAAGAATTTACATTCAGATATGGAGTCCCACACAACATCATCACGGACAACGGATCGAACTTCAATTCCGATGAGTTCAGAGCTTTCTGCGCCTCTCAGGGCACTCGAGTCGACTATGCTTCTGTTGCTCACCCGCAGTCGAACGGACAAGCAGAAAGAGCCAATGGCCTAATTCTCAAAGGACTGAAACCCCGACTGATGCGTGATCTCAAACACGCAGCAGTTGCTTGGGTTGATGAACTTTCGTCAGTTCTGTGGGGTTTAAGAACAACTCCTAATCGGTCGACTGGAAGAACTCCTTTCTTCTTAGTCTATGGAGCCGAAGCTGTTCTGCCAAGTGACTTGCTCCACAATGCACCCCGAGTTGAACTCTTCTCCGAAGCAGAAGCAGAGCAGGCCCGGCAAGATTCAGTCGATCTCTTAGAGGAGGAAAGAGAGATGGCCTTGATCCGCTCGACCATTTATCAGCAAGATTTGCGTCGATTCCATGCCAGGAATGTGAGGGATCGGGCCTTTCAAGAAGGAGACTTGGTTCTTCGAGTGGATCAACAGAAACCACACAAGCTCGCTCCAACTTGGGAAGGCCCCTTCATCGTCACCAAAGTTCTCCACAACGGAGCATACCATCTTTACAGTATCGAGCATCAGAAAGACAAGCCACGGGCTTGGAACGCGGAGCTGCTCCGCCCCTTTTATACTTAAACACTCGTTTGAATAAAATGTAATAGGCAACACCTTTTGTAATTCGTTTATCAAAGACAAGAGCTTATGGTTCTCTCATTCGATTGTGTTGTTCTTATTTACTCCTGAAATCCCCCAGTGGGTGGGCTTAGTCGTGAATCTGTTCCGCCTAAGTTTGAAAAAATCCTACCGAGTGGAGAGCAATCCTCCCACTCGGGGGCTTAGCTGCAGTCGAGCACTCGCTTAAGTTCTCTCACTAAGAGGCTTAACGGCAGTCCAGCACTCACCTAAGTTTGGAAAAATCCTACCGAGTGGAGAGCAATCCTCCCACTCGGGGGCTTAGCTGCAGTCGAGTACTCGCCTAAGTTCTCTCACTAAGAGGCTTAACGGCAGTCCAGCACTCGCCTAAGTTTGAAAAAATCCTACCGAGTGGAGAGCAATCCTCCCACTCGGGGGCTTAGCTGCAGTCGAGTACTCGCCTAAGTTCTCTCACTAAGAGGCTTAACGGCAGTCCAGCACTCGCCTAAGTTTGAAAAAATCCTACCGAGTGGAGAGCAATCCCCCCACTCGGGGGGCTTAGCTGCAGTCGAGTACTCGCCTAAGTTCTCTCACTAAGAGGCTTAACGGCAGTCCAGCACTCGCCTAAGTTTGAAAAAATCCTACCGAGTGGAGAGCAATCCTCCCACTCGGGGGGCTTAGCTGCAGTCGAGTACTCGCCTAAGTTCTCTCACTAAGAGGCTTAACGGCAGTCCAGCACTCGCCTAAGTTTGAAAAAATCCTACCGAGTGGAGAGCAATCCTCCCACTCGGGGGGCTTAGCTGCAGTCGAGTACTCGCCTAAGTTCTCTCACTAAGAGGCTTAACGGCAGTCCAGCACTCGCCTAAGTTTGAAAAAACCCTACCGAGTGGAGAGCAATCCTCCCACTTGGGGGGCTTAGCTGCAGTCGAGCACTCGCCTAAGTTCTCTCACTAAGAGGCTTAACGGCAGTCCAGCACTCGCCTAAGTTTGGAAAAATCCTACCGAGTGGAGAGCAATCCTCCCACTCGGGGGCTTAGCTGCAGTCGAGTACTCGCCTAAGTTCTCTCACTAAGAGGCTTAACAGCAGTCCAGCACTCACTTAAATTTGAAAAAACCCTACCAAGTGGAGAGCAATCCTCCCACTCGGGGGCTTAGCTGCAGTCGAGCACTCGCCTAAGTTCTCTCACTAAGAGGCTTAACAGCAGTCCAGCACTCGCCTAAGTTTGGAAAAATCCTACCGAGTGGAGAGCAATCCTCCCACTCGGGGGTTTAGCTGCAGTCGAGCACTCGCCTAAGTTCTCTCACTAAGAGGCTTAACGGCAGTCCAGCACTCGCCTAAGTTTGGAAAAATCCTACCGAGTGGAGAGCAATCCTCCCACTCGGGGGCTTAGCTGCAGTCCAGTACTTGCCTAAGTTTGAGACCCATTCCTATCTGCAAGGACTGACGAGGTGCAGGTCGACTGCAACCTTCTCCTTCGGAGCTGCGGCACAAATACAACGTCTGCTCCATCCCCATCCGCAAGGACGACGAGGTGCAGGTCGACTGCAACCTTCTCCTTCGGAGCCGCGGCTCAAATACAACGTCCGCTCCTGTCAGGACCCCGATTCCAAGTCACATCGAACTAGCTGGTAACACCTCACATCACTTTGCGGCCTCACGCACGGTATTCCCACGGGTGTCGCCTTACCAGGGCCCGGGACCGTTTGCGCCTTTTGGCTCACGTATATGATAGTGTCGCTAGCATCCATATGACAGAGAACCCGGGCCGACATGGCTAGTCGTGAACCCAAAGCGGCACTAACCCATGGGGACAGGCATACATGAATCAACTTCAAGCATGTCGGTCAGCAGCGTGTGAATCCGGGCTGTAGCACTGGGCTAACAGGACTCCGGTAACCCGGGCTATAGCAGGCTAGGCAGGACTCCGGATGTCACCGCGTGACATTTCCCCGAAGGTACAGACATAGGAACGAAGTGAAACACATGCCGGCCAGTCAAGTGTCCTGAGCAGTAGTGCTGGGCTAGCAGGACTCCGGTGAACCGGGCTGTAGTGGACTACTATGGCTCATGGAAGCACAAGACTACATTTCCCCATAAGAGAGGCTACCAAGGATAAACCACTAGGTTGTCGGATCCCACACATACCAAGCATTTCAATCATACACACAATATGCTCGATATGTGCAAATACAACATGGCATCACAACATAACTCTATGACTCAAAGTATTTATTCATTAGGCTCCGAGGAGCCAAGAATTACAAACAGGGGTCTCATGACCCAACATACAGAGCATACAAGCAACAAGCACATGCGGAAGCTTAACTTGTCTGAGTACAGACAACTATAAATGAAGAAGGCCCAGAAGCTTGACTATCTACAAGACCCTCCCATGGGTACAAGATTGTAGCTGAGGTAACAAGCTAAACATCGAAGTCCAAGCAGAACTACTAGTGATACCGACGTCTCTCTGCAAAACATAAATTAAGCAAACGTGAGTACAAATGTACCCAGCAAGACTTACATCAGAACTATCTACATATGCATCATTATCAACAAAGGGGTGGTGGAGTTTAACTGCAGCAAGCCAGCTTTGACTCGGTGGCTATCCTGAACTACGACTGCAAGTAACTCTTTTGAGGTGGCACACACGAGTCCACAAATTCACCATACCAATACACCGCTATGGATCCGCTCCCGTCTCCCTACGAGAAGGCCATCCATAGCACTCACGCTTATCTTCCGCATTTTAGAGTATCCACTTCCACTTGTCTATGAACTATGCAAGGGGTCCAAGTTTCCATATCCGAGGAATCCGGCTATTCGAATAGATAATGATAACCCTGCAGGGGTGTACTTCTTCACACACGCTCTCGCCACTTATCGCCCTGTACACATCATGTACCTCGGCAACCTTCAAGCGGAAGCCGGGCGAGGGAGTCGGCCACGACCTGACTAACCAACAAGTCTCTAGTCCAGGTTTATCTCCTATTCGGGTTCCATCCGCAAGGAGATCCGGCCGGGGTGTCGCTCACGACCCCAAACAATGTGTGCAGGGTTCCCAAGCCCACCACCCGGGTGCCACTTGGTACACCGTGCCACTATGCCTAGTCTGTCCCAAGCCCACCTGTACCGGGTGCCACTTGGTAGACTACTAACACTACCTACAAACACCAGAAACTAGTTGCAACTCCTGGATAGAGATCGAGTTGATTAATAAGCCGAGAGGGGCCGAGTTACCGGAACCCAATGTGTGGTAGTAACTGTTCATGGATCACAAACACAGGACTCAGTTCCTGAGGATGGCTGCAATGAGACAACCCACCATGTACTCCTACATGGCCTCTCACCGCTACCCTTACCAAATCGTGTTCACACACTTAGCTCTCAACGGTAAGACATGTTCACCACGTCCCAATTCATTCCTGATGAACCAGACCTGACTCGACTCTAAGCAGTAGCAGGCATGAAAACAAGCATGAATGAGTAGGCACATCAGGGCTCAAACAACTCCTACTCATGCTAGTGGGTTTCGTCTATTTACTGTGGCAATGACAGGTCATGCAGAGGAAAGGGGTTCAACTACCGCAGCATGTAATAGTTGAATCGTTGTTGTCCTAATGCAATAAAAGAGGGTAGGAGCAAGAGAGTGGGATTGTATCGGAATGAACAAGGGGGTTTTGCTTGCCTGTCACTTCTGAAGATAGTATAGTTCTTCATCGGTGTCATCGATCAAATCGTCGGAACATCGTCTACTGAGAGGGGACAAACACCGGCAACAGAGAGGAAACACAATCAATGCAATGCAACAATATGATGCATGAATGTGACATGGCAATAATGTTATGATTTGCACTAATGCATCTAGCAACAATTTAAATGAAGTCCATATGGACCAAGGGTTCATATGCAAACTTCATATTTAGCATTTAAAATGCCATTATCATGTTTTCACTTATACAATGGGTATAAGTTGGTTGATCATGCATTAAAGTAGCATAAATGGATAGATTGGATTTTTCTGATAATTTTTCATATATAAATTATTTCATTTGGAGTTACGGTTGAATTTCTATGATTTATTGAAGTTTAAGTCATTTTCTGGATTTTCCTGATTTATTTAAAATCCAGAAAGTCAATTACTGCGTCATGCTTACGTCAGCAAGTCAACAGCGCTGGCTGGAGTCAAACCTGACGTGTGGGGTCCACACGTTAGTGTCATAGAGTTAAACAAGTGTGTGTTTAGCCTAATTACAAGATTAGTGGGCACTGGGGCCCATAGTCAGTGGAAGTGAGGTGGCTAATTAGGGGGGATTAGCGCTAACGACCGCGCCACGTCAGCTCTCGCCGGAGTTCCGTCGGCGGCGACCAAAGCTACGGCGGAAGCTCGCCGGGGTTGCGCTATAGGCGGCGGGTGGACGCGCGAAGGCCACCAAAAGATAGCCGGCACACGCCCGCATCTAGCTGGCTGCTCGGGAGGCCGCGAGGTCGCCGGAAATGATGGCCACGACCATGGAGGCGGCGGCCGGAGTTCGGTGGTGCACAGGCACGGGGCTACGGAGCACGAGGAGCCCGACTGGGGTTGTCTACGGCTTCCGCGACCGTGCGCTCGGGTGCGACTACCGCGAACTAAAGCGACGACGGCGAAGAGGACGCCGGCGGTGAGCTCACGGCATGGTGGGGATCGGAGCTAGCGAGCATAAACGAGAGAGGGAGGAGACGGGTTCGACGCAAAAGCTCGCAGAGAGGCTACCGGAGGGGTCGGCGGGCGCGGGGACGGCCGGTGGGCAGCGAATCGACGCCGAGGATCTCTGGGCACCAAGGTTGAAGAAGACGTCGGGGACGATGTTGTGGTGCTTCCCCGGTTGCTTGGCTTGACGTGGATGAAGAAGACGACGGTGCAGGGCTCGAGGTCTCATCGGCAGGTAGTGGGGTGGCCGGTGGCCATGTCTACGGTGAGCGGCGGTCTCGGGTGTGCTCGGCGGCGCAAGGAAGAGAGGCCAGAGGAGGGGACGAGGCAGAGGAAGGAGGGGAAAGTGAGAGGGGGTCGTCCTCATCTCCTGGGCGTGCAGGTGGACTCGGGGGAGGATAGCCAGCGCGAAGCAGGAGGTGGCGCGCTCGACCACGTGTGAGGTCTCTCCCTCTGCCTACTGGCAGAGGTTGCAGATGACTGGCAAGCCGCCAGGTGGGCTGGGCCAGCCAGTGGGCCGCCAGGTAAGTGGCCTAGGTAGGTTCCTTTTCTTATTTGTTTCTGTTTTCTATTTATTTTGTTTTGTTTTGAATTAGTAAAAATACTAACTCACTTTGTAAAATCCTGACAAAAATTGTGGGCACTATTTGAATTATTTCCAACAGCCCCCAATTGTTTTCAGAAGTATTGAAGCATTTAAAATATTTATAGACATTAAATGCTCCAACTCAAATACAATATGATTTAACTCAAAAATCCATAAATGTCCAAGATATATGCTCATCATTTTTGGCAGAGGTTTTCACCTTTATCATAAATCATGAACATTTTCAAAGGGCATTTTGGGTTTGTTGAAAAAGATTTTATGTTGAACCTATTTGATTTGATCTGGTTCTAGGGTTTGATCAATCCCCATTTCAAGTTTCTGAGAAAATTAAACATGATGATATGATGATCATGCAAGGACAAGCAAGGCTAAGCTAGGGCTGTGACAGCTCCATCCCTATCCGCAAGGGCGACGAGGTGCAGTGAGCAAAGTCCATCCGGAGGCAAACACAAGCACATTCGGAGATAAACCAAATTCAAATAAATCCTAAAAGGTTCCAAGCAGCGAATTAAAAGTACTCGGGCACAAAGCCCGAAGGAGTTTAACGGTTACAGAAACCACTCGGCATTCCGAGGCAAATTTAAAGCGTATCCAAGTTTCATAAGATTGTTCACTCGGCCGAAGGAGGGCTGGCAGGCTCCACAAATGAGTCCAGATTGATCCCATCAGCGATCCGAGTGGCGGCAGCAATGAAAGTCTCCATGAAGGACTGTAAGTCGTGCTTTTCGGTGTTAGCAACTTTGATCGCAGCCAGCTTGTCTTCACGAGCCTCCTTGCAATGGACTCGCACCAAGGACAGCGGCACATCAGCACCACACCGGGCGGAGGATTTCTTCCATTCTTGCACTCGGTCAGGGATCTTGTTCAGACGAGTCATCAGAGATTCCAGATCATTCTGAAGCGTCACCCCCGACCAAAGCATCGAGTCGATTCGAGAGACAACCTCCTTCAGGCGTGCGAGGTAGCTTGTGGCGTTGGCGATACGGGACTCCAGTCGGAGCACGTTCATCGCAGTTTCGTCGCAGACTGGGGAGGCAATAGGGTCCAGACCCGTCTCGACCCTTCCAGTTTCTTCGTCGAAGTCTTGGCAGAGTTCTGCAGCCAAAAGTCAGTCCATCAACTGAGCAAGACCCAATTGCAAGCATCAACGCAGTCGGATCAAAAGAAATACCTTCCAGCAGGAGATAAAGCTTCTTGGCGAGGGTCCTCAGCTAAGCTTCTGTGTCATTCCTCTTGCGGATCACAGACTCCAACTTTTCGTTCAGGATGACCTTGTCCTTCTTAAGGCTGGTCACTTCGCGGTTAGCTTCATTAAGACAAGATTTCAGTCTATTCACCTCTCCTTCAAGCGTTCCGACTGAAGCAAGCTTCTTGTCTGCGAGAGCGGTTTTGTCTTGGGCTGCTTTTTGCGCGGCGGCGAGGTCCGAGTCCTTCTTGTCCAGAGCCAACTTCATTTTCTCTGCAAAGAAGTAATCGAATCAAAGAAGAGATCAAAGAGATATATTGAAATTCAGTCGGCAATCAGTTACCTTCCATACCAGCGGCCTCGTCTTGAGGTTTTTTCAGATTTTGCTGAGCCAATTCCAAGTCTAAGTTGAGTTGCCTCTGCTTCTCTTCGAGTTCGGCAAACTTGGAGATAAGAGTACAAGACTTCTGCAGGAGGCAAGAGACAGATCAATCGATAGGTTCGAAGGCAGTTCATTTCCAAGTGAATAAAACCTAAAGAAGTGGGCAACAAGCTGATCAGACCCCAGTCGACTGCCAGCAGTTGACCGCGGTCTCGGGGACTACACCGAGTGGGTGCACTTGGCGTGCCCCCACCGGTTCTGATCCGACTCGACCGGCCCGCCGGAGTCGAGTGCAAAAAAAAGAAGAGAGAAAGAACAATTGCGCCATCAAGAAAGAAGAACTCAGACCACAATCGACTACCAGCAGTCGATCGCGGTCTCGGGGACTACACCTAGTGGGAGCACTTAGCGTGCCCCCACTAGTTCTGGTCCCACTCGCCCAGACCGAGTGGAAGAGCGAAACTACCAAAAATGACAGCGACACCCAGTGGGTGCTCTAATTCAACGCGAACAACAGGAGATTGTGCAGAAGAAGATTTTTCGAGAACAAAAACAGTCGGAAAGTCTACTCACCTGGACATTGGCCCGAAGGGCGGCACTAGCGTCATAGGCAGCCTGACTGCTCTTGTGCACTATCTTCACCCGCTCCATCATCATATCAGCCTGTCGGATGGCTTCCGCAGCCGCTTCCGACTGGTTGTCTGGGACGGGGTAGCTGGTGAAAAAGTGTGCAGCCGACCCAGGTGCGGCTGCTTAAAGCTCCGTGGTGTGGAGTTGGATAGTTGAAGGAACCACAGGCGCGGTCGACTGCGTGGGATGCCCACTCGGCAAGGGTGCAGCGAACGTCACAGTTTCCCTGCCCGCGTCTTCAGCTTGACAGACGGGAGGCGTTGCAGTTGGTTCTTGCCGAGCCACCCTGCCAGCTGTTACCTTCTTGCTCTTCCTAGGCTTAGGAGCCACATCTTCGTCGTCGTCCGGAAGATCAATGATGTTGGGTGGAGCTGCAAGATAGAACATTCGACCCCAAGTGAACCACTCAACCCTAAAAGGATCAAGAATCGAAATCATAAGAGTTTATACCTGGGTTGGAGGTTACCGCATCCTCCATTTCCTCGTACCGGTACTGGTATGAAGAGGTCCCTGACGTAGCAGCACTGCAAAGGCCCGCATTCAATCAGTTACACCCAGTTAATCGAATCCACATAAAGGACAAGTTAGATGGTTACCCGGAGATAGTAGGAACGGTCACTTTGATCCGGGGCAAAGCTTTATGCGGTTTGGAAGAGATGGCTTTCGGCACTTTCGGCGCTGGAAGCGGCGCGACCTTGGATTGCTTTGGAGCCTTCTCAGTCGGCGTCGGGGAAGACGTCCTCGGGCGCTTCGAGGACTGCCCGATCGGCGCAGCCACCAAGTCCGGAGCGCGTGCGGGGTCATGAGTGTGCTTGGACCTCCTCTCCCTGCGAAGAGGCGAGTCGACTTCTTCCTCATCAGTCGATTCATCGCTCTCCTCATCCTCCTCGGCTTCCGAATGCTCCTCGCCGCTCTCGCCCCCGCTCCCTTCTTCCTCAGCGCCTGGGTCCTGCACTCCATTGGGTATCGAGTACATTTGGATGAGGGCCTGAAAGGATAACAATCAAAGGAAATTCAATCGACCACAAACAAGACATCACATGGTGAATCGGAAAGATACTTGATAAAACAGAAATATACCTGCTCCGGCTGGTGCGAGTTGTCGAATGGAATCACCCTCCTGGACCCCCGAGGGTTGTCTTTGTTGCTGGTGATTCCCCTCAACCAGTTCTCCAAGATATCCTCGCTGACCTCCTCCGGGTGGATCCGAGTGGTATCCTCGAGCCCAGAGTACATCCACATCGGATTATCGCGCGCCTGAAGAGGTTGGATGCGTCGACCAAGAAAGACCTCGAGCAGATCCATCCCGGAACTCTGTCGCGGACAAGCTGGATGACCCGTTCAACCAGCACATTGACCTGCGCCTTCTCTTCTGGAACTACCTTCAGAGGAGCAGGCTTCTCCACTCGAGCCAAGGAAAAGGGAGGAAGTCCAGTCGACTGGTCAGGGGTCGGCTGATCCTTGCAGTAGAACCAAGTCGACTGCCAGCCCCGGACCGAGTCAGGAAGGATCATGGCTGGGAAGGTACTCTTGCTCCTCATCTGGATCCCCAGACCACCGCACATCTGGATCACCCGCGTCCTCTTGTCACTCGACTTGGCCTTTTTGACCGACTGGGAGCGGCAACTGAAGATGTGTTTGAAAAGCCCCCAGTGCAGTCGACAGCCCAAGAAGTTTTCGCACATGGACACGAAAGTGGCCAGATAGACTATGGTGTTCGGAGTGAAATGATGGAGCTGAGCCCTAAAGAAGTTCAAAAAAACCCGAAAGAAAGGGTGGGGAGGCAGTGAGAATCCGCGATCTATGTGGGTGGCGAGGAGGACACACTCACCCTCTCTAGGCTGCGGCTCGGTTTTGTCCCCCGGGAGCCGAGCCGACTTGTGAGGGATCAATCCCCCCTCCACCAGGTCGTCGAGGTTGTCCTGCTTGATTGCCGAGCGGATCCAGTCGCCCTGGATCCAGCCCACCGGCAGGCCGGACCTCGACGAGGATCCGCCCCGGCTGGTCCGCTTGCCCTTCGCCTTCGCGGTCGCCTTCTTCGCGTGTTCCAGCGCCGCCATCTTCTCCTTCCCCATGATGGCGGATCGAGCTCGAGCAAAGGTCCGGCGATGAGGTGGAAGCAAGAGTGGCGGAGGGATCGGGAGAAAGAGAAGAGAGAATGGGAGCGTGCGGAGCAGAGGCCTGGCCCGAGACCTTTTATAAGGCCTTTCTCCGAGTGGCTGACTGGTGGACCCAAGCGATCTAAACAAATCCCGCAACAGTCGCACGCGCAGTACGTGGTGAAAAAGGTGGTGCGGGGATCGAGGAGACTTGCCTAATCCGTCCCGATAACCTCGGTTCCGCCCGTCTGGCGCACTTCCCAAAATTCGAATCCCGTGAGATCCGCGGAGAGAAGAACAACCTGTCAGACTGAAAACAAACACCCTCTACATCATCATTCGGAATTCTACCATGAAAGTTCACTCGACAACAACCAAGAACGGACCAAGGCGATTGAGAAAGGAGTCGACGTCGTCACCTCAACTCATTGTTCTAGGACAAGGCATATTCATAGCACAAAGAGTGGGTCGGAAGTGTTCTCAACCCCTTCCTCACTTGAACCCTGATCCATTCGGGGGCTAATGATGAAGCTATGTACCTAGGGTAGGGTCACGGACCTGTCCAGCATACCCTCCCCAAGGTCATCTCTGCGAAGAATCAAAAGCAGTCGAAGAGAAACCGTCATCCACTCGACCGTGGAGATGCACTCACTCGACCACCTTGAAGACACTTGACCACCAGAAGATGAGGAACCCTCCACTCTGCAACGATCAGGATTTAAACCATAGCATTATGAGCATTTATGACTCTTTACTATAGACGTTACCAGTAACGCCTTTCCTTTATGAGCATTGAACCCTGTGTAACGGAGGGGAGCTGGGGTCCTGGCGCACTCTATATAAGCCACCCCCCTCCTCTGGGACAAGGGTTCGCACTTTCTGTAATTCACACACATATATTCAGTCGACCGCCTTAGGGCTCCGAGACGTAGGGCTGCTACTTCCTCCGAGAAGGGCCTGAACTCGTAAACTCGTGCGTACAACTCCTCCATAGCTAAGATCTTGCCTCTACCTTCCTACCCCCCCTATTCTACTGTCAGTCTTAGAACCACGACAGGCGCTGGAGCTCGAGTGCGCAGGAATGGATGGGCAGGAGAGAAGAAGGTGTGGGTAAAAAGGTGGAACCCTTACCCCTTTATAAGGGCGGAAGAAACTATGCGCCTCCCCACTTGCCTGGTAAAACTCGCTTATTCCCCAAGCGTCGTGAATGATGGCGTGGTTGGGTTACCCACACCCGTATTGATGAGAATCCCATGATAAGGGGACATGATCTCTGCTTCGACAAGACGTGCCAAGAAAACCGCCTCACGATATGCGCAGTAGCTGGTTGAGAAAAACGGTTTGAATAATAACCGGGGCCATGGCGTGATGTCACGTTATGAAAAGTTGTCAGCAAATTAGATTTGTGGAAATATTATACTCTCTAAAGTGGTATGTGGACTTTGTTTTGCAGAGCCGGACACTGTCCTTGTGTTCAAAATCTTCTATGGAGTATTCGGAGGAGGAACCCGCCTTGCAATGCCGAAGACAATCTCCGCCCCGGACTCGTCATCATTGAAGCCTGGTTTAGGGGCTACTAAGGGAGTCCTGGATTAGGGGGTCCTCGGAAAGCCGGACTATATACTTTGGCTAGACTGTTGGACTATGAAGATATAAGATTGAAGACTTCATCCCGTGTCCGGATGGGACTCTCCTTTGCGTGGAAGGCAAGCTTGGCGATTCGGATATGTAGATCTCCACCCTTGTAACCGACTCTGTGTAACCCTAGCCCCTCAGGTGTCTATATAAACCGGAGGGTTTTAGTTCATAGGACAACAACAATCATACCATAGGCTAGCTTCTAGGGTTTAGCCTCTCCGATCTCGTGGTAGATCAACTCTTGTAATACTCATATCATCAAGATCAATCAAGCAGGAAGTAGGGTATTACCTCCATCGAGAGGGCCCGAACATGGGTAAACATTGTGTCCCCCGCCTCCTGTTACCATCCACCTTAGACGCATAGTTTGGGACCCCCTACCCGAGATCCGCCGGTTTTGACACCGACACCCGCCACGACGCTTTGCTTGCAACTCCACCAGCTGACTGCCCAACCATTCAAAATGTACACGTATCCGGTTTGTGACTTGGAGTCATCCAGATCTGTGTCGAAGCTAGCATCGATGTAACCCTTTACAACGAGCTCTTCGTCACCTCCATAAACGAGAAACATAACCTTAGTCATTTTCAGGTACTTTAGGATATTCTTGACCGCTGTCCAGTGTTCCATGCCGGGATTACTTTGGTACCTCCCTACCAAACTTACAACAAGGTTCACATCAGGTCTGGTACATAGGATGGCATACATAATAGACCCTATGGCTGAGGCATAGGGGATGACACTCATCTTTTCTCTATCTTCTGCCTAGGTTGGGCATTGAGTCGTGCTCAATTTCACACCTTGCAATACAGGCAAGAACCCCTTCTTGGACTGATCCATATTGAACTTCTTCAATATCTTGTCAAGGTATGTGCTTTGTGAAAGACCAATGAGGCGTCTCGATCTATCTCTACAGATCTTGATGCCTAATATGTAAGAAGCTTCTCCAAGGTCCTTCATTGAAAAACACTTATTCAAGTAGGCCTTTATGCTTTCCAAAAATTCTGTATCATTTTCCATCAATAGTATGTCATCCACATATAATATGAGAAATGCTACAGAGCTCCCACTCACTTTCTTGTAAACACATGCTTCTCAATAATTCTGCTTAAACCCAAACGCTTTGATCATCTCATCAAAGCAAATGTTCCAACTCCGAGATGCTTGCACCAACCCATAGATTGAGCGATGGAGCTTGCATACCTTGTCAGCATTCTTAGGATCGACAAAACCTTTTGGCTGCATCATATACAATTCTTCCTTAAGGAAACCATTAAGGAAAGTCATTTTGACGTCCATTTGCCATATCTCATAATCATAGAATGCAGCAATTGCTAACATGATTCGGACGGACTTCAGCTTTGCTACGGGTGAGAAGGTCTCATCGTAGTCAACCCCTTGAACTTGTCGATAACCCTTAGTGACAAGTCGAGACTTATAGATGTTGGGGAACGTAGTAATTTCAAAATTTTCCTACGCACACGCAAGATCATGGTGATGCATAGCAACAAGAGGGGAGAGTGTTGTCTACGTACCCTCGTAGACCGAAACGGAAGCGTTGACACAATGTAGAGGAAGTAGTCGTACGTCTTCCCGATCCGACCGATCCAAGTACCGTTACTCCGGCACCTCTGAGTTCTTAGCACACGTACAGCTCGATGATGCTCCCCGGGCTCCGATCCAGCAAAGCTTTGGGGATGAGTTCCGTCAGCACGACGGCGTGGTGACGATGATGATGTTCTACCGACGCAGGGCTTTGCCTAAGCACTGCAACGATATGATCGAGGTGGAATATGGTGGCAGGGGGCACCGCACACGGCTAAGGAACGATCACAAGGATCAACTTGTGTGTCTAGGAGTGCCCCCTGCCCCCGTATATAAAGGAGCCAAGGGGAGGGGGCGGCCGGCCAAGGTGTGGCGCACCAAGGGGGAGTCCTACTCCCACCGGGAGTAGGACTCCCTTCTTTCCTAGTTGGACAAGGAGAGAGAGGGGGAAAGAGGAGGAAGAGAGGAAGGAAAGGGGGGGCGCCGCCCCCCTTCCCTTCTCCTATTCGGACTAGGAAGGGGAGGGGCGCGCGGCCACCTCTTGCCTCCTTCTCTCTTCTCCCTCAAGGCCCATGTAGGCCCAATAACCCCCGGGGGGGTTCCGGTAACCCCCCGGTACAACGGAAAAATGCCGATTTCACCCGGAACGATTCCGATGTCCAAATATAGGCTTCCAATATATCGATCTTTATGTCTCGATCATTTTGAGACTCCTCGTCATGTCCGTGATCACATCCGGGACTCCGAACAAACTTCGGTACATCAAAATGCATAAACTCATAATAACTATCATCGTAACGTTAAGCATGCGGACCCTACAGTTCGAGAACAATGTAGACATGACTGAGACAAATCTCCGGTCAATAACCAATAGCGGGACCTGGATGCCCATATTGGCTCCTACATATTCTACGAAGATCTTTATCGGTCAGACCGCATAACAACATACGTTGTTCCCTTTGTCATCGGTATGTTACTTGTCTGAGATTTGATCGTCGGTATCCAATACCTAGTTCAATCTCGTTACCGGCAAGTCTCTTTACTCGTTCCGTAATACATCATCTTGCAACTAACTGATTAGTTGTAATGCTTGCAAGGCTTATGTGATGTGTATTACCGAGAGGGCCCAGAGATACCTCTCCGACAATCGGAGTGACAAATCCTAATCTCGAAACACGCCAACCACCTTTGGAGACACCTGTAGAACCCCTTTATAATCAACCATTTACGTTGTGACGTTTGGTAGCACACAAAGTGTTCCTCCGGAAAACGGGAGTTGCATAATCTCATAGTCATAGGAACATGTATAAGTCATGAAGAAAGCAATAGCAACATACTAAACGATCGGGTGCTAAGCTAATGGAATGGGTCATGTCAATCAGATCATTCACCTAATGATGTGATCCCGTTAATCAAATAACAACTCTTTGTTCATGGTTAGGAAACACAACCATCTTTGATTAACGAGCTAGTCAAGTAGAGGCATACTAGTGACATTCTGTTTGTCTATGTATTCACACATGTATTATGTTTCCGGTTAATACAATTCTAGCATGAATAATAAACATTTATCATGATATAAGGAAATAAATAATAACTTTATTATTGTCTCTAGGGCATATTTCCTTCAGTCTCCCACTTGCACTAGAGTCAATAATCTAGATTACACAGTAATGATTCTAGCACCCATGGAGCCTTGGTGCTGATCATGTTTTGCTCGTGGAAGAGGCTTAGTCAACGGGTCTGCTACATTCAGATCCGTATGTATCTTGCAAATCTCTATGTCTCCCACCTGGACTAGATCCCGGATGGAATTGAAGCGTCTCTTGATGTGCTTGGTTCTCTTGTGAAATCTGGATTCCTTTGCCAAGGCAATTGCACCAGTATTGTCACAAAAGATTTTCATTGGACCCGATGCACTAGGTATGACACCTAGATCGGATATGAACTCCTTCATTTGCTGCTTCCGAAGCAGCTATGTACTCAGCTTCACATGTAGATCCCGCTACGACGCTTTGTTTAGAACTGCACCAACTGACAGCTCCACCGTTTAATGTAAACACGTATCCGGTTTGCGATTTAGAATCGTCCGGATCAGTGTCAAAGCTTGCATCAACGTAACCGTTTATGATGAGCTCTTTGTCACCTCCATATACGAGAAACATATCCTTAGTCCTTTTCAGGTACTTCAGGATGTTCTTGACCGCTGTCCAGTGATCCACTCCTGGCTTACTTTGGTACCTCCCTGCTAAACTTATAGCAAGGCACACATCAGGTCTGGTACACAGCATTGCATACATGATAGAGCCTATGGCTGAAGCATAGGGAACATCTTTCATTTTCTCTCTATCTTCTATAGTGGTCGGGCATTGAGTCTGACTCAACTTCACACCTTGTAACACAGGCAAGAACCCTTTCTTCACTTGATCCATTTTGAACTTTTTCAAAATCTTGTCAAGGTATGTGCTTTGTGAAAGTCCAATTAAGCGTCTTGATCTATCTCTATAGATCTTTATGCCTAATATGTAAGCAGCTTCACCGAGGTCTTTCATTGAAAAACTCTTATTCAAGTATCCCTTTATGCTATCCAGAAATTCTATATCATTTCCAATTAGTAATATGTCATCTACATATAATATCAGAAATGCTACAGAGCTCCCACTCACTTTCTTGTAAATACAGGCTTCTCCAAAAGTCTGTATAAAACCAAATGCTTTGATCACACTATCAAAGCGTTTATTCCAACTCCGAGAGGCTTGCACCAGTCCATAAATGGATCGCTGGAGCTTGCACACTTTGTTAGCTCCCTTTGGATCGACAAAACCTTCTGGTTGCATCATATACAACTCTTCTTCCAGAAATCCATTCAGGAATGCAGTTTTGACATCCATCTGCCAAATTTCATAATCATAAAATGCGGCAATTGCTAACATGATTCGGACAGACTTAAGCATCGCTACGGGTGAGAAGGTCTCATCGTAGTCAATCCCTTGAACTTGCCGAAAACCTTTTGCGACAAGTCGAGCTTTGTAGACAGCAATATTACCGTCAGCGTCAGTCTTCTTCTTGAAGATCCATTTATTCTCAATTGCTTGCCGATCATCGGGCAAGTCAACCAAAGTCCATACTTTGTTCTCATACATGGATCCCATCTCAGATTTCATGGCTTCAAGCCATTTTGCGGAATCTGGGCTCACCATCGCTTCTTCATAGTTCGTAGGTTCATCATGATCTAGTAGCATGACTTCCAGAACAGGATTACCGTACCACTTTGGCGTGGATCTCACTCTGGTTGATCTACGAGGTTCAGTAGTATCTGAAGTTTCATGATCATCATCATTAGCTTCCTCACTAACTGGTGTAGGTGTCACTGAAACAGTTTTCTGTGATGTACTACTTTCCAATAAGGGAGCAGGTACAGTTACCTCATCAAGTTCTACTTTCCTCCCACACACTTCTTTCGAGAGAAACTCCTTCTCCAGAAAGTTTCTGAATTTAGCAACAAAAGTCTTGCCTTCGGATCTGTGATAGAAGGTGTATCCAATAGTTTCCTTTGGATATCCTATGAAGACACATTTCTCCGATTTGGGTTCGAGCTTATCAGGTTGAAGCTTTTTCACATAAGCATCGCAGCCCCAAACTTTCAGAAATGACAACTTTGGTTTCTTGCCAAACCACAGTTCATAAGGCGTCGTCTCAACGGATTTTGATGGTGCCCTATTTAACGTGAATGCGGCCGTCTCTAGAGCGTATCCCCAAAACGATAGCGGTAAATCAGTAAGAGACATCATAGATCGCACCATATCTAGTAAAGTACGATTACGACGTTCGGACACACCATTACACTGTGGTGTTCCGGGTGGCGTGAGTTGCGAAACTATTCCACAATTTTTCAAATGTACACCAAACTCGTAACTCAAATATTCTCCTCCACGATCAGATCGTAGAAACTTTATTTTCTTGTTACAATGATTTTCAACTTCACTCTGAAATTCTTTGAACTTTTCAAATGTTTCAGACTTATATTTCATTAAGTAGATATACCCATATCTGCTTAAGTCATCTGTGAAGGTGAGAAAATAACGATATCCGCCACAAGCCTCAATATTCATCGGACCACATACATCTGTATGTATGATTTCTTCATGTGCTTTACACCGATATGACCTAAACGGCAGTGCCACAAATAAGTTGCACCATCATTATCTACTCTACATCTTTTGGTTTCAACACTATGAATATGTGTGTTACTACTATCGAGATTTAACAAAAATAGACCACTCTTTAAGGGTGCATGACCATAAAAGATATTACTCATATAAATAGAACAACCATTATTCTCAGATTTAAATGAATAACCGTCTCGCATTAAACAAGATCCAGATATAATGTTCATGCTTAACGCTGGCACCAAATAACAATTATTTAGGTCTAATATTAATCCCGAAGGTAGATGTAGAGGTAGCGTGCCGACTGCGATCACATCGACTTTGGAACCGTTTCCCACGCGCACCGTCACCTCGTCCTTAGCCAATCTTCGCTTAATCCATAGTCCCTGTTTCGAGTTGCAAATATTAGCAACAGAACCAGTATCAAATACCCAGGTGCTACTGCAAGCATTAGTAAGGTACACATCAATAACATGTATATCACATATACCTTTGTTCACCTTGCCATCCTTCTTATCCGCCAAATACTTGGGGCAGTTCCGCTTCCAGTGACCAGTCTGCTTGCAGTAGAAGCACTCAGTTTCAGGCTTAGGTCCAGACTTGGGTTTCTTCTCTTGAGCAGCAACTTGTTTGCCGTTCTTCTTGAAGTTCCCCTTCTTCTTCCCTTTGCCCTTTTTCTTGAAACTAGTGGTCTTGTTGACCATCAACACTTGATGCTCCTTCTTGATTTCTACCTCCACAGCTTTCAGCATTGCGAAGAGCTCGGGAATAGTCTTATTCATCCCTTGCATATTATAGTTCATCACGAAGCTCTTGTAGCTTGGTGGCAGTGATTGGAGAATTCTGTTAATGATGCAATCATCTGGAAGATTAACTCCCAATTGAATCAAGTGATTATTATACCCAGACATTTTGAGTATATGCTCACTGACAGAGCTGTTCTCCTCCATCTTGCAGCTATAGAACTTATTGGAGACTTCATATCTCTCAATCCGGGCATTTGCTTGAAATATTAACTTCAACTCCTGGAACATCTCATATGCTCCATGACGTTCAAAACGTCGTTGAAGTCCCGATTCTAAGCCGTAAAGCATGGCACACTGAACTATCGAGTAGTCATCAGCTTTGCTCTGCCAGACGTTCATAACATCTGGTGTTGCTCCAGCAGCAGGCCTGGCACCCAGCGGTGCTTCCAGGACGTAATTCTTCTGTGCAGCAATGAGGATAATCCTCAAGTTACGGACCCAGTCCATGTAATTGCTACCATCATCTTTCAACTTTGCTTTCTCAAGGAACGCATTAAAATTCAACGGAACAACAGCACGAGCCATCTATCTACAATCAAACATAAACAAGCAAGATACTATCAGGTACTAAGTTTCATGATAAATTTAGGTTCAATTAATTTACTAAAAGAACTCCCACTTAGACAGACATCCCTCTAATCCTCTAAGTGATTACGTGATCCAAATCAACTAAACCATGTCCGATCATCACGTGAGATGGAGTAGTTTCATTGGTGAACATCATTATGTTGATCATATCTACTATATGATTCACGCTCGACCTTTCGGTATCCGTGTTCCGAGGCCATATCTGTATATGCTTGGCTCGTCAAGTATAACCTGAGTATTCCGCGTGTGCAACTATTTTGCACCCGTTGTATTTGAACATAGAGCCTATCACACCCGATCATCATGTGGTGTCTCAGCATGAAGAACTTTCGCAACGGTGCATACTCAGGGAGAACACTTCTTGATAATTAGTGAGAGTTCATCTTATAATGCTACCGTCAATCAATGCAAGATAAGATGCATAAAAGATAAACATCACATGCAATCAATATAAGTGATATGATATGGCCATCATAATCTTGTGCCTGTGATCTCCATCTCCGAAGCACCGTCATGATCACCATCGTCACCGGCACGACACCTTGATCTCCATGGTAGCATCGTTGTCGTCTCGCCAATCTTATGCTTCCACGACTATCACTACCGCTTAGTGATAAAGTAAAGCATTACAGCGCAATTGCATTGCATACAATAAAACGACAACCATATGGCTCCTGCCAGTTGCCGATAACTCGGTTACAAAACATGATCATCTCATACAATAAAATTTAGCATCATGTCTTGACCATATCACATCACAACATGCCCTGCAAAAACAAGTTAGACGTCCTCTACTTTGCTGTTGCAAGTTTTACGTGGCTGCTACGGGCTTAAGCAAGAACCAATCTTACCTACGCATCAAAACCACAACGATAGTTTTTCAAGTTGGTGCTATTTTAACCTTCGCAAGGACCGGGCGTAGCCACACTCGGTTCAACTAAAGTTGGAGAAACTGTCACCCGCAAGCCACCTCTGTGCAAAGCACGTCGGGAGAACCGGTCTCGCGTAAGCGTACGCGTAATGTTGGTCCGGCCGCTTCGTCCAACAATACCGCCGAACCAAAGTATGACATGCTAGTAAGCAGTATGACTTATATCGCCCACAACTCACTTGTGTTCTACTCGTGCATATAACATCAACATGTAAAACCTAGGCTCGGATGCCACTGTTGGGGAACATAGTAATTTCAAAATTTTCCTACGCACACGCAAGATCATGGTGATGCATAGCAACGAGAGGGGAGAGTGTTGTCTACGTACCCTCGTAGACCAAAACGGAAGCGTTGACACAATGTAGAGGAAGTAGTCGTACGTCTTCCCGATACGACCGATCCAAGTACCGTTACTCCGGCACCTCCGAGTTCTTAGCACACGTACAGCTCGATGATGCTCCCCGGGCTCCGATCCAGCAAAGCTTCGGGGATGAGTTCCGTCAGCACGACGGCGTGGTGACGATGATGATGTTCTACCGACGCAGGGCTTCGCCTAAGCACTGCAACGATATGATCGAGGTGGAATATGGTGGCAGGGGGCACCGCACACGGCTAAGGAACGATCACAAGGATCAACTTGTGTGTCTAGGAGTGCCCCCTGCCCCCGTATATAAAGGAGCCAAGGGGAGGGGGCGGCCGGCCAAGGTGTGGCGCGCCAAGGGGGAGTCCTACTCCCACCGGGAGTAGGACTCCCTTCTTTCCTAGTTGGACAAGGAGAGAGAGAGGGGGAAAGAGGAGGAAGAGAGGAAGGAAAGGGGGGGGCGCCGCCCCCCTTCCCTTGTCCTATTCGGACTAGGAAGGGGAGGGGCGCGCGGCCACCTCTTGCCTCCTTCTCTCTTCTCCCTCAAGGCCCATGTAGGCCCAATAACCCCCGGGGGGGTTCCGGTAACCCCCCGGTACTCCGGAAAAATGCCGATTTCACCCGGAATGATTCCGATGTCCAAATATAGGCTTCCAATATATCGATCTTTATGTCTCGACCATTTCGAGACTCCTCTTCATGTCCGTGATCACATCCGGGACTCCAAACAAACTTCGGTACATCAAAATGCATAAACTCATAATAACTGTCATCGTAACATTAAGCGTGCAGACCCTACGGTTCGAGAACAATGTAGACATGACTGAGACAAATCTCCGGTCAATAACCAATAGCGGGACCTGGATGCCCATATTGGCTCCTACATATTCTACGAAGATCTTTATCGGTCAGACCGCATAACAACATACGTTGTTCCCTTTGTCATCGGTATGTTACTTGTCCGAGATTTGATCGTCGGTATCCAATACCTAGTTCAATCTCGTTACCGGCAAGTCTCTTTACTCGTTCTGTAATACATCATCTTGCAACTAACTGATTAGTTGTAATGCTTGCAAGGCTTATGTGATGTGTATTACCGAGAGGGCCCAGAGATACCTCTCCGACAATCGGAGTGACAAATCCTAATCTCGAAATACGCCAACCCAACATCTACCTTTGGAGACACATGTAGAACCCCTTTATAATCACCCATTTACGTTGTGACGTTTGGTAGCACACAAAGTGTTCCTCCGGCAAACGGGAGTTGCATAATCTCATAGTCATAGGAACATGTATAAGTCATGAAGAAAGCAATAGCAACATACTAAACGATCGGGTGCTAAGCTAATGGAATGGGTCATGTCAATCAGATCATTCACCTAATGATGTGATCCCGTTAATCAAATAACAACTCTTTGTTCATGGTTAGGAAACACAACCATCTTTGATTAACGAGCTAGTCAAGTAGAGGCATACTAGTGACATTCTGTTTGTCTATGTATTCACACATGTATTGTGTTTCCGGTTAATACAATTCTAGCATGAATAATAAACATTTATCATGAAATAAGGAAATAAATAATAACTTTATTATTGCCTCTAGGGCATATTTCCTTCAATAGATGGTCATGTTACCATCCGCGTCAGTCTTCTTCTTAAAGATCCTTTTATTTTCTATGGCTTGCCGATCATCGGGCAAGTCTGTCAAAGTCCATACTTTGTTTTCATACATGGATCCTATCTCGGATTTCATGGCTTCAAGCCATTTGTTGGAATCCGGGCCCGCCATCGCTTCTTCATAGTTCGAAGGTTCACCGTTGTCTAACAACATCATTTTCAGGACAGGCTTGTCGTACCACTCTGGTGCGGACCATCTCCTCGTGGACCTACGAAGTTCAGTAGCTTGATCCGAAGACTCATGATCAGCATCATTATCTTCCTCTCTAGTCGGTGCAGGCACCACAGAAACATCTTCCTGAGCTGCGCTACTCTTCGGTTCAAGAGGCAGTACCTCATCAAGTTCTACTTTCCTCCCACTTACTTCTTTTGAGAGAAACTCTTTCTCTAGAAAGGATACATTCTTGGCAACAAAGATCTTGCCTTCGGATCTGAGGTAGAAGGTATACCCGATAGTTTCCTTAGGGTATCCTATGAAGACGCATTTTTCTGACTTGGGTTCGTGCTTTTCAGGTTGAAGTTTCTTGACATAAGCATCGCATCCCCAAACATTCAGAAACAACAGCTTAGGTTTCTTTCCAAACCATAATTCATACAGTGTCATCTCAACGAATTTCGACGGAGCCCTATTTAAAGTGAATGCGGCAGTCTCTAAAGCATAACCCCAAACTGATAGCGGTAGATCGGTAAGAGACATCATATATCACACCATATCCAATAGAGTGCGATTACGACGTTCAGAGACACCATTTCGCTGAGGTGTTCTAGGCGGCATGAGTTGTGAACCAATTCCACATTTCCTTAAGTGTGTGCCAAACTCGTGACTCAAGTATTCTCCTCCATGATATGATCGTAAGAACTTTATTTTCCTGTCACGTTGATTCTCTACCTCCCTCTGAAATTCCTTGAACTTTTCAAAGGTCTCAAACTTGTGTTTCATTAAGTAAACATACCCATATCTACTTAAGTCATCTGTGAGGGTGAGAACATAACGATAGCCACCGCGAGCCTCAACGCTCATTGGTACACACACATCAGTATGTATGATTTCCAATAAGTTGGTTGCTTGCTCCATTGTTCCGGAGAATGGAGTCTTGGTCATTTTGCTCATCAGGCATGGTTCGCACATGTCAAATGATTCATAATCAAGAGACTCCAAAAGTCCATCCGCATGGATTTTCTTCATGTGTTTGACACTAATGTGACCAAGGCAGCAGTGCCACAAGTATGTGGGACTATCATTATCAACCTTACATCTTTTGGCATTCACACTATGAATATGTGTAACATCACATTCGAGATTAAACAAAAATAAACCATTGACCAGTGGGGCATGACCATAAAACATATTTCTCATATAAATGGAACAACCATTATTCTCGGATTTAAATGAGTAGACATCTTGCATTAAACGAGATCCAGATACAATGTTCATGCTCAAAGCTGGTACTAAATAACAATTATTGAGGTTTAAAACTAATACCGTAGGTAGATGTAGAGGGAGCGTGCCGACGGAGATCGCATCAACCTTGGAACCATTCCCGACGCGCATCGTCACCTCGTCCTTTGCCAGTCTCCGCTTATTCCGCAACTCATGTTTTGAGTTACAAATATGAGCAACCGCACCGATATCAAATACCTAGGAGCTACTACAAGCGCTGGTAAGGTACACATCAATAACATGTATATCACATATACCTTTGGCATTGCCGGCCTTCTTATCCGCTAAGTACTTGGGGCACTTCCGCTTCCAGTGACCATTTCCCTTACAATAAAAGCACTGAGTCTCGGGCTTGGGTCTATTCTTTGGCTTCTTCCCGGCAATTGATTTACCGGGCGCGGCAACTCCCTTGCCGTCCTTGTTGAAGTTCTTCTTACCCTTGCCTTTCTTGAAACTAGTAGTTTTATTCACCATCAACACTTGATGTTCCTTTTTGATTTCCACCTCCGCTGATTTCAGCATTGAATATAACTCAGGAATGGACTTCTCCATCCCTTGCATATTGTAGTTCATCACAAAGCTCTTGGAGCTAGGTGGAAGCGACTGGAGGATCCTGTCAATGACAGAGTCATCTGGAAGATTAACTCCCAGCTGAGACAAGCGGTTGTGCAACCCAGACATTTTGAGTATATGCTCGGTGACAGAACTCTTTTCCTCCATCTTACAACTGTAGAACTTGTCAGACACTTCATATCTCTCGACCCAGGCTTGAGCTTGGAAAACCATTTTCAGCTCCTGGAACATCTCATATGCTCTGTGTTGCTCAAAACGCTTTTGGAGCCCTAGTTCTAAGCTGTAAAGCATGCCGGACTGAACTAGGGAGTAATCATCACTACGCGACTGCCAGGTGTTCATAAAGTCTTGAGTTTCTAGGAAAATGGGTGTGTCACCTAGCGGTGCTTCAAGGACATATGCTTTCGTGGCAGCTATGAGGATGATCCTCAAGTTACGGACCCAATCTGTATAGTTTCTACCATCGTCTTTCATCTTGGTTTTCTCTATGAACGCGTTGAAGTTGAGGGCAACATTAGCGTGGGCCATTTGATCTACAAGACATATTGTAAAGACATTTTAGACTAAGTTCATGATAATTAAGTTCATCTAATCAAATTATTTAATGAACTCCCACTCAGACAGACATCCCTCTAGTCATCCAAGTGATACATGATCCAAATCGACTAGGCCGTGTCTGATCATCACATGAGACGGACTAGTCATCAACGGTGAACATCTCCATGTTCATCGTATCTAGTATACGACTCATGTTCGACCTTTCAGTCTCTCGTGTTCCGAGGCCATGTCTGTACATGCTAGGCTCATCAAGTCAACCTAAGTGTTTTGCATGTGTAAATCTGGCTTACACCCGTTGTATGCGAATGTTAGAATCTATCACACCTGATCATCACGTGGTGCTTCGTATCACACCCGATCATCACGTGGTGCTTCGAAACAACGAACCTTCGCAATGATGCACAGTTAGGGGGAACACTTTTCTTGAAATTTTAGTGAGATCATCTTATTTATGCTACCGCCGTTCTAAGGAAATAAGATGTAAACATGACAAACATCACATGCAAATCATAAAGGGACATGATATGGCCAATATCATCTTGCGCCTTTGATCTCCATCTTCGAGGCGCAGCAAGAACACCATCGTCGCCGGCATGACACCATGAACTCCATCATCATGATCTCCATCTCCAACTATTACTTCTACTACTATGGCTAATGATTAGCAATAAAGTAAAGTAATTACATGGCGTTTTCATTGACACGCAGGTCATACAATAAATTAAGACAACTCCTATGGCTCCTGCCGGTTGTCATATTCATCGACATGCAAGTCGTGATTCCTATTACAAGAACATGATCAATCTCATACATCACATATATCATTCATCACATCCTTTTGGCCATATCACATCACATAGCATACCCTGCAAAAACAAGTTAGATGTCATCTAATTGTTGTTGCATGTTTTATGTGGCTGCTATGGGTTTCTAGCAAGAACGTTTCTTACCTACGCAAAACCACAACGGTGATATGCCAATTGCTCTTTACCCTTCATAAGGACCCTTTTCATCAAATCCGATCCGACTAAAGTGGAAGAGACGGACACCAGTCTTACGTAAGCGTACGTGTAAGGTCGGTCCAGACCGCTTCATCCCACAATGCCGCCGAATCAAGATAACGGTAAGCAAATTGAACAAATCATCGCCCGGAACTACTTTGTGTTTTACTCGTGCATAGAATCTACGCATAGATCTAGCTCATGATGCCACTGTTGGGGAACATAGCAATAATTCAAAAAATTCCTACGTGTCACCAAGATCAATCTAGGAGATGCTAGGAACGAGAGAGAGGGAGTGCATCTTCATACCCTTTAAGATCGCTAAGCAGAAGCGTTGCAAGAACGCGGTTGGTGGAGTCGTACACGCAACGCTTCAGATTGCGGTCGATTCCGATCTAAGCACCGAACAACGGCGCCTCCGCGTTCAACACATGTACAGCCCAGGGACGTCTCCTCCTTCTTGATCCAGCAAGGGGAGAGGAGAAGTTGAGGGAGAACTCTGACAGCACGACGGCTTGGTGGTGATGGAGCTCGTGGTTCTCCGGCAGAGCTTCGCCAAGCGCGACGAAGGAGGAGGAAGTGTTCGAGAGGGGGAGGGATGCGCCAGCGGAAGGGTGTGGCTGCCTTTCCACCCCCCCACTATATATAGGGGCAAGGGAGAGGGGGGGCCAAGGGGAGGCTTGCCCCCAAGCCAGGTGGGGGCGCCCCTTCTAGGATTTCCCCAACCCTAGGCGCATGGGCCCTAGGGGAAGTTGGCGCCCAGCCCACATAGGGGCTGGTTCCCCTCTATATTCAGCCCATAGGGCCCTCCGGGTAGGTGGACCCTCCCGGTGGACCCCCGGAACTCCTTCGGTGGTCCCGGTACAATACTGGTAACCCCCCCCCAACACTTTTGACGACCGAATAAGGACTTCCCATATATAAATCTTCATCTCCGGACCATTCTGAAACTCCTCCTGATGTCCGGGATCTCATCCGGGACTTCGAACATCCTTCGGTAACCACATACTATTTCCCATAATAACTCTAGCGTCACCGAACCTTAAGTGTGTAGACCCTACGGGTTCGGGAACCATGCAGACATGACCGAGACATCTCTCCGGACAATAACCAACAGCGGGATCTGGATACCCATGTTGGCTCCCACATGTTCCACGATGATATCATCGGATGAACCATGATGTCGAGGATTCAATCAATTCTGTATACAATTCCCTTTGTCTATCAGCATGTTACTTGCCCAAGATTCGACCATCGGTATCTCTATACCTCGTTCATTCTCGTTACCGGCAAGTCTCTTTACTCGTTCCGTAATGCATGATCCCGTGGATAACTCCTTAGTCACATTGAGCTCGTTATGATGATGCATTACCGATTGAGTGGGCCCTGAGATACCTCTCCGTCATATGGAGTGACAAATCCCAGTCTTGATTCGTCCGAACCCAACAGATACTTTCGGAGATACCTGTAGTGCACCTTTATAGCCACCCAGTTATGTTGTGACGTTTGGTACACCCAAAGCATTCCTACGGTATCCGGGAGTTGCACAATCTCATGGTCCAAGGAAATGATACTTGACATTAGAAATGCTTTAGCAAACAAACTACGCGATCTTGTGCTACACTTAGGATTGGGTCTTGTCCATCACATCATTCTCCTAATGATGTGATCCCATTATCAATGAAATCCAATGTCCATGGTCAGGAAACCATGACCATCCATTCATCAATGAGCTAGTCCACTAGATGCTTACTAGGGACATATTACGATCTATGTATTCACACATGTATTACGGTTTCCGGTTAATACAATTATAGCATGAACAATAGCCAATTATCATGGAAATACAATAATAACCACTTTATTATTGCCTCTAGGGCATATTTCCAACACCATCGTAGGTCAAAAATTCTACTAGCAGATTGGTGGTATGTCTTCCCACTTTAGACCGCTGCCACTCCACACTGGTGTGAGTCATTCTGCAGCAAACACCATACCTTCAGAGTTGCTGCCCCGGGACTAGATGTTGACGGAGAATTGTCGTTACCCTCGTTGATGATTGGATTTTAGGCTGTTTTCTACGCTGGTTTGAACTGGATATCCTTAGATATTTTGTACATTTACCACTTCAACTTGCTCGCTAATCATTGATGATTGCAAGGATGTGCAAATCTCCTTCTTTATTCCATTCCTAGTATATTTGGACATGTTTAGGTGAAATGAAATCATATATGGAATGTAGTCGAGGAGAGGACCATTTCCATATAAAATTGGGCATCAATGGAGTATACGAAAGGGAAGGCAAGCAACAACTCATATTCATAGTGGTACACGGGCCACAACTTCTGTGATGTCAGCCCAAAAAACTTTTGGTGAAGGGGCATAGGTCCAATTCGCATTAGAAGGTCCCCAAAACCCTATCCCATCCATATACACTATATAAATGAGAAGGAGGACCTCTAGAAGGCTCTATCTATCTATCTATCTATCTCTCACACACACATTCGCCAGCCATCATTGGTATCGCCCTGGCACTATAGCCGCCACAACCACCATCTCCATATTTCATTACATTGATACTTGTAATCAAGATCTCATTGCAATAACCGACATTGTAAGACTATCAAGCATTCATATTCAAGTAAACATCTATACAATATCTTGTGTCTGTGTCATTGGAATTAATGTGTGAGTAATCCACTCAGACTACTTGTCGAGGCATAGCCTCACAACCCTATATACATGAAGCTATGGGATTCATGGTATGGTTTTCTTGTATATATTTGCACAACATTTTTTCTCTTGTCTCCTCAATCCCAAGACTCATTGCCACCCGAGGCACCGAAGATCGGTACAAGGAGAGGTGACACACGGGGACGAGTGGAAGACTATGTTGAAAACCGGTGACAATGAAGCTAGTACAATGGCCGAAAACAATTCCTTGGGGCACAATGATGCAGTCACTATACACTAGTGCATTGGTCCAGTATGTTCTCAATAACCGAAAACCAGCACAAGATAGATTAGGGCCAAGGTTGGAAAATTCAATCCTCGATTCGACAACAGTTAGTTGTGGTGTCACATGGATGCATCGCCCACTTATCTAGTTATAAAGTATTTATTTGTTGTTCATACCAATGTTAATGTCTATTTTATGAGCCCAAGCATGTCTACACAACCACATGTGAGACCTTTGCTCAGGCTTACTTCTATAACTATTTATAACCACAACATTTTTTATTTGTGTTTGGTTCAGAGACAAAGGCGTTATGCGATAACAAAGGCTTGATAGAAGTGACATTACTTAGCGATAACAAAGGATTGATAGAAGTAACCATACTTAGCTTAATCACTTCACGGATTTGATACTTCCTAGGTCTCTAAGGAAGAAGGCTATTACTACAATCCAAACCATATTTAAGGTTACCAACCTCCTCATGTGTCGGTTGTTGCCCTTGCTCCAGACTAAATTTCTTAGCACCACAAGTGAACGCCCACAGCGCCACATGATACGTCTCAAACGTATCTACTTTCCAAAACACTTTTGCTCTTGTTTTGGACTCTATTTTGCATGATTTCAATGGAACTAACCTGGATTGGCGTTATTTTCAGTAGAACTGCCTTTGTGTAGATTTTTTTCTTGGAATTGCCTAAAAATTTACGGAGAATTTTTCTAGAATTAATAAAAAATATTGGCAGAAAAGATCTACTGAAGGGGGGCACCACAGAGCCACAAGCTCAAGTGGCGCCACCCTAGGGCGCGCCACCTCAGCTTGTGGGCCCCTCGAGCCTCCGCTTGCCCTAGCTGTGGTCCTATAAGTTTCGTTTCATGGAGAGAAAAATCAAGGAGAAAGAATTATCGCATTTTACGATATGGAGCCACCGCCACCTCCTGTTCTTCATTGGTAGGGTTGATCTGGAGTGTGTTCGAGGTTCCGGAGAGGGGGATTCGTGGCCATCATCGTCAACAACCCTTCTCCATCAACAATTCCATGATGCTCACCACCGGGAGTGAGTAATTCCTTCGTAGGCTTGCTGGATGGTGATGGAGATGGATGAGATTTGCATGTAATCGAGTAAATTTGTTAGGGCTTGATCCCTAGATCAACTATGTTCTGAGATTGATGTTGCTATGACTTTGCTATGCTTAATGCTTATGACTAGGCCGCGAGTCACAGGGTTTCATATCTAAACCCTTTATGTTTTCATCAATATATTTGAGTTCTTGATCATATTTGCTAGTTATATACACTTGTTATTGTTCTGTACCGTAAACCCTAAGGTAACAATAATAGGGATACTCTCTGGGGATGACTATCATTTGATTAGTTCATATATTCACCATGTAGTTTATATACACTTGTTATTATAAGCACGTATGACTATATACGAAATACATGCCTACATTGAATTGATGAATTGGAGCTATTATGTATCGCTCTCGGTTGTGTCATTTGCATGACGAATGCCATCCATCGCTGAGACAATGCATATGCTTTGCTCATATTGTCTTGCTAAGTTACTACTGTTGCTACTATTATTAAAATCACTACAAAATTGTTACTGCTACTGTTACTGTTATTACCGCTATTGTTACCACTACTATCAAACTACTATGCTACTAAACACTTTGCTGCAGAGAAACAACCCTCCAGGTGTGGTTGAATTGACAACTCAACTCCTAAGGCTTATAAACATTCTTTGGCTCCCCTTGTGTCAAATCAATAAATTGGGTGAAATACTATACCCTCGAAGACTATCGTGATCCCCAATACTCGTGGGTCATCACTGCACGCAACTAGCATTGCCATGCATGTAGATACGCCAAAGCGCATGCAGATGCACAATCACACACCCTGATCTCTTTTGTTGCGGTCTGATACGTCCATTTTGCATCATGCTTTTATATCAATATTTATTGCATTATGGGTTGTTATTACACATTATGCCACAATATTTATGCCTATTCTCTCTTATTTCACAAGGTTTACATAAGGAGGGAGAATGCCGGCAGCTGGAATTCTGGGCTGGAAGAGGAGCAAATATTAGAGACCTATTCTGCACAACTCCAAAATTCCTGAAACTCCACGGAAGTTATTTTTGGAAATAATAAAAATACTGAGTGAAGAAAATACCAGAGGGGCCCACACCCTGGCCACGAGGGTGGGGGCGCGCCCTACCCCCTGCCTTGTGGGCCCCTTGTTGGCCCTCCGGTTCGCATCTTCTGCTATATGAAGTCTTTCGTCTGAGAAAAAATCATAGGCAAGCTTTCGGGATGAGAATCCGCCGCCACGAGGCGGAACCTTGGCGGAACCAATCTACGGCTCTGGCGGAGCTATTCTGCCGGGGACACTTCCCTCTGGGAGGGGGAAATCATCGCCATCGTCATCACCAACGTTCCTCTCATCGGGAGGGGGGCAATCTCCATCAACATCTTCGCCAGCACCATCTCCTCTCAAACCCTAGTTCATCTCTTGTATCCAATCTTGTCTCTAAGTCTGGGATTGGTACCTGTAGGTTGCTAGTAGTGTTGATTACTCCTTGTAGTTGATGCTAGTCAGTTTATTTGGTGGAAGATCATATGTTCAGATCCTATATGCATATTAATACCCCTCTGATTATGAACATGAATATGCTTTGTGAGTAGTTATGTTTGTTCCTGAGGACATGGGAGAAGTCTTGCAATTAGTAGTCATGTGAATTTGGTATTCGTTCGATATTTTGATGAGATGTATGTTGTCTCTCCTCTAGTGGTGTTATGTGAATGTCAACTACATGACACTTCACCATTATTTGGGCCTAGAGGAAGGCATTGGGAAGTAATAAGTAGATGATGGGTTGCTAGAGTGACAGAAGCTTAAATCCTAGTTTATGCGTTGCTTCGTAAGGGGCTGATTTGGATCCATATGTTTCATGCTATGGTTAGGTTTACCTTAATACTTCTTTTGTAGTTGCAGATGCTTGCAATAGGAGTGAATCATAAGTGGGATGCTTGTCCAAGTAAGGACAGCACCCAAGCACCGGTCCACCCACATACCAAATTATCAAAGTACCGAACGTGAATCATATGAACGTGATGAAAACTAGCTTGACGATAATTCCCATGTGTCCTCGAGAGCGCTTTCTTCTATATAAGAGTTTGTCCAGGCTTGTCCGTTGCTACAAAAAGGATTGGTCCACCTTGCTGCACTTTATTTACTTTTGTTACTTGTTGCTCGTTACAAATTATCTTATCACAAAACTATCTGTTACCTATAATTTCAGTGCTTGCAGAGAATACCTTGCTGAAAACCGCTTATCATTTCCTTCTGCTCCTCGTTGGGTTCGACGGTCTTACTTATCGAAAGGACTACGATAGATCCCCTACACTTGTGGTTCATCAAGACTGTTTTCAGGCACCGTTGCCGGGGAGTGAAGAGCCTTTGGTAGGTGGAATTTGGTAAGGAAAAATTTATATAGTGTGCTGAAATTTACTGTCACTTGTTATTATGGAAAGTAATCCTCTGAGTGGCTTGTTCAGGGTATCTTCACCCCGACCAGTAGAGCAAAGAGTTGCTCCTCAACCTACTGAACCTACTGAAAATGAAAATGTCTGCTTTGAAATTCCTTCGGGTATGATAGAAAAACTGCTAGCTAATCCTTTTGCAGGAGATGGAACAACTCATCTTGATGAGCACCTAATATATGTGGATGAAGTTTGTGGATTATTTAAGCTTGCAGGTGTACCCGGAGATGTTATTAAGAAGAAGTTCTTCCCTTTATCTTTGAAGGAAGATGCATTGACATGGTATAGGATATGTGATGATACGGGGTCATGGAACTACAAACAATTGAAATTGGAATTTCATGAGAAGTTTTTTCCTATGCATCTTGTTCATCGTGATCGCAATTATATATATAGTTTTTGGCCTCGTGAAGGAGAAAGCATCGCTCAAGCTTGGGGAGGCTTAAATTAATGTTATATTCATGCCCCAATCATGAGCTCTCAAGAGAAATGATTATCCAAAAAATTTATGCTCAGCTTTCTGATAACAATCGCACCATGCTCGATACTTCTTGTGCTGGCTCTTTTATGATGAAGACTATTGAATTCAAATGGGGTTTATTGGAAAGAATTAAAGCAACTCTGAAGATTGGGATCTCGACGAAGGTAAGGAGTCAGGTATGACACCTAATTTTGATTGTGTTAAATCTTTTATGGATATCGATGTTTTCCGTAAATTTAGCACTAAATATGGACTTGACTCTGAGATAGTAGCTTCTTTCTATGAATCTTTTGCTGCTCATGTTGATCTCCCTAAGGAGAAGTGGTTTAAATATCATCCTCCCATAGAAGTAAAAGTAGCTGCACCTATTAAAGTTGAAGAAAAGACTATCACTTATAATGATCCTATTGTTCCTACTACTTATGTTGAGAAACCACATTTTCCTGTTAGGATAAAAGATCATGCTAAAGCTTCAACTGTGGTTCGTAAAAGCAATATTAGAACCTATACACCTCCTGAGCAAGTTAAAGTTGAACCTAATATTGCTATTGTTAAGGATCTCTTGGCTGATAATATTGATGGGCATGTTATTTATTTCTGTGATGAAACTGCTAGAATTGCTAAACCTTGTGCTAAAGATAAACATAGACCTATGGTAGGCATGCCTGTTATTTCTATTAAAATAGGAGATCATTTTTATCATGGCTTGTGTGATATGGGTGCTAGTGCTAGTGCAATACCTATTGACTTATACAAACAAATTATGCATGATATTGCACCTACTGAGTTAGAAGATATTGATGTCACAATTAAACTTTCCAATAGAGATACTATTCACCAATTGGGATTGTTAGAGATGTTGAAGTCTTGTGTGGGAAAACTAAATATCCTGCTGATTTTCTTGTTCTTGGTTCCCCACAAGATAGCTTTTGTCCCATTATATTTGGTAGACCCTTCTTAAACACTGTTAATGCTAGGATAGACTTCGAAAAGGATGTTGTTACTATTGGTTTAGGTGATATGTCTCATGAGTTCAACTTTTCTAAATTTCGTAGGCAACACCGTGAAGAGGAATTGCCTAGTAAAGATGAAATTATTGGTCTTGCTTCTATTGCCGTACCTCCTAGTGATCCTTTAGAACAATATTTGCTATACCATGAAAATGATATGTTTATGAATGAAAGAAGGGAAATAGAAGAAGTGTTCTTTAAATAGGGACCTATTCTGAAACACAACTTCCCTGTTGAAATCTTAGGGGATCCTCCTCCACCCAAGGGTGATCCCGTGTTTGAGCTTAAACCATTGCCTGATACTCTTAAATATGCTTATCTTGATGAAAAGAAGATATATCATGTTATTATTAGTGCTAACCTTTAAGAGAAGGAGGAATAAAAATTATTGAAAACTCTGAAGAAGCACCGTGCTTCTATTGGATATACTCTTGATGATCTTAAGGGCATTAGTCCCACTCTATGTCAACACAAAATAAACTTGGAGAAAGATGCCAAACCAGTTATTGATCACCAACGACGGCTGAATCCTAAGATGAAAGAAGTGGTAAGAAAAGAAATACTACTGCTCCTTGAGGCAGGTATAATTTATCCCGTTGCTGATAGTCAGTGGGTAGGTCCTATCCATTGTGTTCCTAAGAAGGGAGGTATTATTGTCATTCCTAATGATAAAGATGAATTGATTTCGCAAAGAATTATTACAGGTTATAGGATGGTAATTTATTTCTGCAAATTAAATAAGGCTACTAAAAAAGATCATTACCCCTTACCTTTCATTGATCAAATGCTAGAAATATTATCCAAACATACACATTTTTGCTTTCTAGATGGTTATTCTGGTTTCTCTCAAATACCTATGTCAGCTGATGATCAATCAAAGACCACATTTACTTGCCCTTTCGATACTTTTGCTTATAGACGTATGACTTTTGGTTTATGTAATGCACCTGCTACCTTTCAAAGATGCATGATGGCTATATTCTCTGACTTTTGTGAAAAGATTTGTGAGGTTTTCATGGACGATTTCTCCGTTTATGGATCCTCTTTTGATGATTGCTTAAGCAACCTTGATTGAGTTTTGCAGAGATGTGAAGAAATTAACCTTGCCTTGAATTGGGAGAAGTGCCACTTTATGTTTAATGAAGGTATTGTCTTGGGGCATAAAATTTCTGAAAGGGGCATTGAAGTTGATAAAGCTAAAGTTGATGCTATTGAAAAGATGTCGTGTCCCAAGGACATCAAAGGTATAAGAAGTTTTCTTGGTCATGCCGGCTTTTATAGGAGGTTCATTAAGGACTTCTCAAAAATTTCTCAACCTCTGACTAACTTATTACAAAAATATATACCATTCGTCTTTGATGATGATTGTGTAGAAGCATTTGAAATACTTAAGAAAGCATTGATCTCTGCACCTATTGTTCAGCCACCTGATTGGAATTTACCTTTTGAAATTATGTGTGATGCTAGTGATTATGATGTAGGTGTTGTTCTAGGGCAAAGAGTTGATACGAAATTAAATGTTATTCAATATGCTAGTAAAACTCTAGACAATGCCCAGAGAAATTATGCTACTACTGAAAAAGAATTCTTAGCAGTTGTATTTGCTTGTGATAAGTTCAGACCTTATATTGTTGATTCTAAAGTAACTATTCACATGGATCATGTTGCTATTAAATATCTTATGGAAAAGAAAGATGCTAAACCTAGACTTATTAGATGGGTTCTCTTGCTACAAGAATTTGATTTGCATATTATTGATAGAAAGGGAGCTGAGAACCCCGTTGCAGATAACTTGTCTAGGTTAGAAAATGTTCTTGATGACCCACTACCTATTGATGATAGCTTTCTTGATGAACAATAAATGTCATAAACGCTTCTCATACTGCTCCATGGTATGCTGATTATGCTAATTACATTGTTGCTAAATTTATACCACCTAGTTTCACATACCAGCAAAAGAAAAAGTTTTTCTATGATTTAAGACATTACTTTTGGGATGACACGCATCTTTATAAAGGAGTAGATGGTGTTATTAGACGTTGTGCACCTGAGCGTGAATAGGAACATATCCTACGCAAGTGTCACTCCGAAACTTATGGAGGACACCACGCTTGAGATAAAAATGCACATAAGGTATTGCAATCCAGTTTTTATTGGCCTACTCTCTTCAAGGATGCCCGTAAGTTTGTCTTATCTTGTGATGAATGTCAAAGAATTGGTAATATTAGTAGACGTCAAGAAATGCCTATGAATTATTCACTTGTTATTAAACCATTTGATGTTTGGGGCTTTGATTATATGGGACCTTTTCCTGCCTCTAATGGATATACACATATTTTAGTTGCTGTTGATTACGTTACTAAGTGGGTAGAAGCTATTCCAACTAGTAGTGCTGATCATAACACCTCTATTAAGATGCTTAAAGAAGTTATTTTTCTGAGGTTTGGGGTCCCTAGGTATTTAATGACTGATGGTGGTTCACATTTTATGCATGGTGCTTTCCATAAAATGCTTGCTAAGTATGATGTTAATCATAGAATTGCATCTCCTTATCACCCACAGTCTAGTGGTCAAGTAGAATTGAGTAATAGAGAACTCAAATTAATTTTGCAAAAGACTGTTAATAGTTCTAGAAAGAATTGGTCCAAGAAACTTGATGATGCATTATGGGCCTATAGAACTGCATATAAAAATCCTATGGGTATGTCTCCGTATAAAATGGTTTATGGAAAAGCATGTCACTTACCTCTCGAACTAGAACATAAGGCTTATTGGGCTATTAAAGAGCTCAATTATGATTTCAAACTTGCCGGTGAGAAAATGTTATTTTACGTTAGCTCACTTGATGAATGGAGAACCCAAGCCTATGAGAATGCCAAATTGTTTAAAGAAAAAGTTAAAAGATGGCATGCCAAAAGGATACAAAAGCGTGAGTGAAAGCACAAGTGCTCCCTAGGTGGTTTTGGTAATTAATGTCAACATATCTCTTGTTGGACTAACACTTTTACCTAGTATGTTTCAGATAAGTTCAACTATTAAGAAGGACAAAGGATTGGCTCAAGCTCCAAGCTCAAGACTCTACATTTTCTATTTTAGTGATCCAAGATCACATTGAGTCTATAGGAAAAGCCAATACTATTAAGAAGGGATGAGGTGTTGCTTAATGGCTTGCTTGCTCAAAGTGCTTAGTGATATGCTCCAAAGCCCTCAACCATTTTCTCACTTCCAAATATGTCCCACACTAAATATCCAACTCGGCCACACCGATTCTTTCTATCCGGAGCCACCAAATTCAGTTGACATAGCCACTGCCAGAAACCCTAATCAGTTTGGTCTCACCGATGGGATCTCGGTCTCACCGAGATGGGCTTGCAAACTCTCTGTTACCTATTGCAATATTTTCAGTCCCACCGAGATATGCGATTAGCCCCACCGAGTTTGCTTGGCCAACTCTCTGTTTTTCTTATTACCCAAATCGGTCCCACCGAGTTTGAGTAATCGGTCGAACCGAGTTTTGCATTTGCCCTAACCCTAGCACATCGGTCCCACCGAGTTGATCCAGTTGGTCCCACCGAAAACCCTAACGGTCACTAGCTTTGCTGAATCGGTCTGACCGAGTTTATCCACTCGGTCCCACCGAGATTGGGAAGTTGTGTGACGGTTAGATTTTGTGTGGAGGCTATATATACCCCTCCACCACCTCTTCATTCGTGGAGAGAGCCATCAGAACAAACCTACACTTCCAACTTACTATTTTCTGATAGAGAACCACCTACACTTGTGTTGAGGCCAAGATATTCCATTCTTACCATATGAATCTTCATCTCTAGCCTTCCCAAGTTGCTTTCCACTCAAATCCTCTTTCCACCAAATTCATATCTTGTGTGAGAGAGAGTTGAGTGTTGGGGAGTCTATCATTTGAAGCACAAGAGCAAGGAGTTCATCATCAACACACCATTTGTTAATTCTTGGAGAGTGGTGTCGCCTAGATTGGCTAGGTGTCACTTGGGAGCCTCCGACAAGATTGTGGAGTTGAACCAAGGAGTTTGTAAGGGCAAGGAGATCGCCTACTTCATGAAGATCTACCGTTAGTGAGGCAAGTCCTTCGTGGGCGACGACCATGGTGGGATAGACAAGGTTGCTTCTTCGTGGACCCTTCGTGGGTGGAGCCCTCCGTGGACTCGCGCAACCGTTACCCTTCGTGGGTTGAAGTCTCCATCAACGTGGATGTATGATAGAACCACCTATCAGAACCACTTCTCAAAAATCTCCGTGTCTCCAAATTGCGTTTGCACACTCCAATCACATCCCTTTACATTCTTGCAAGTTGCATGCTTTACTTTCCGCTACTCGTATACTCTTTCCATGCTTGCTTGATATGTATTGAGATTGTTAAACTTGTGCCAAAACTCCACTTCAACATAAAGAAATTAAAAACTGCAACTTTTAGCACTTAGTGTCTAATCACCCCCCTCTAGACACCTCTTCTCAGTCCATTCAATTGGTATCAGAGCTTTGGTCTCCATTGCTTTGGTTTAAACACCATTGGAGGAAGATGGATGGGTCTACTTTGGGGAGTCTTAGACGTAGAGTGCCTATTCTTGATGGAGAATATTTTCATGAGTGAAAAATGAAGTGCTTGAGATTTTCAATGTATATCATTTGAACAAGTACATTACTAGCCCTTGTGCACCTCATATTGATCATTTGCATCCTACCCTTGATGAGTCTATTGACATGATCCGCAACCTTAGAACTGTTAATCTTATCATCAGAGGCTTGCCTAGAAACTTGATTGAATGTTTGCCTACTCTTGATTGTGCCTACACTATATGGAGATTTCTTGAGGAACGCTTTCCAAGTTATTCCTTGAAAAATCTAGATGAAATTCTCCATAAGTCTATTGCCTTGATTAAGATGAGTTCCAATGATCCCAAATTTGGTGACTGCTTATTTGAGCTTACTAATCTTACGAGTGCCAAAGGAGATGTTGGAATCATTAGCAATATCATTTCCAAAGCTATTAGAATTCATAAAGATAACCATAGAAATGATCATTTATCTAATGAATTAACCTCTCTAGGAATTGATCAATCACAAGATGGTGTTGAACATGGATACTATGATGAGGATGATGATGATAATGACAGTGACTATGATCTTAATGATGCAATGAGACACTTTGGTCTTATGGAAAATCTTCACGGCTACATGGCTGGAGGAAAGGATTGGGTTCTTGATAGTGGATGTACTGATCATATGACCGGAGATAAAGATATGTTTCGTGAGCTTGCTGAAAACGACGGTTATCAGTGTCAAAACCGGCGGATCTCGGGTAGGGGGTCCCGAACTGTGCGTCTAGGCCGGATGGTAACAGGAGGCAGGGGACACGATGTTTTACCCAGGTTCAGGCCCTCCTGATGGAGGTAAAACCCTACGTCCTGCTTGATTGATATTGATGATATGGGTAGTACAAGAGTAGATCTACCACAAGATCAGAGAGACTAAACCCTAGAAGCTAGCCTATGGTATGATTGTATGTTATGATTGTTGTCCTACGGACTAAAACCCTTTGGTTTATATAGACACCGGAGAGGGTTAGGGTTACACAAGGTCGGTTACAAAGGAGGAGATATCCATATCCGTATTGCCTAGCTTGCCTTCCACACCAAGTAGAGTCCCATCCGGACACGAGACAAAGTCTGCAATCTTGTATCTTCATAGTCTAACAGTCCGGCCAATGGAGATAGTCCGGCTGTCCAGAGACCCCCTAATCCAGGACTCCCTCAGTAGCCCCTGAACCAGGCTTCAATGCCAATGAGTCCGGCGCGCAGTATTGTCTTCGGCATTGCAAGGCAGGTTCCTTCTCCTAATACATCACAGAAGAATTTGAATACGAGGATAGTGTCCGACCCTGCAAAATAAGTTCCACATTCCATCATAGAGAGAATAATATTTCCGCAGATCTAATTTGCCGGCTTGTTTTGGCAGCACGACGTTATGTCATGGCCCGGTGATTATTTGAACCGTTTTTCTTCAACCAGCTCCACACATAATGCGAGGCGGTTTCTTGACACATCTTGTCAAAGCAGAGATCGTGTTCCCCCAATTACGGGATTCTCATTAATGCAGTCGTGGGTAACCCAACCATGTCTAGGACTCCTAGATTATAGGCAAGTCCTAAACGGCTACAGAGAGGACGCTTGATATTCACCCTTTTTATAAAGGGACAAGGTTTTCGCTTTTTCCCTCTCGTGCTCAATCGAACCCTTCCCCCGCCTCGAGTTCTAACACCCAAAGCCCAGGTTAGGTGCTCCGGATCTTCAATCATGTCCGGATCCAGCCTTCAAGGCCGATGGATGCCCTCCTCCGTTACAGAAGAGGACATTAAGAAGTTGAGCGAGGCCAGATACCTGACTGCCGAGGTTTCGCATCGGCTGCCTGCTCGAGGGCAGATCGTCCCTACTCCCGAACCCAACGAGAACGCCGTGTTCGTCTCCCACTTCCTCCGAGGTCTAGGCCTCACTCTGGATCCCTTCGCCAGGGGTTTGATGTTCTATTACGGGCTAGATTTCCACGATCTAGATCCGGACTCCTTTCTCCACATCTCGACATTTATTATCGTGTGTGAGGCCTTCCTCCGCGTTACCCCTCACTTCGGCCTATGGCTCAAGTCCTTTGAAGTAAAGCCGAAGATGATTGAGGGGCAACATGCAGCGTGCGGAGGTGCATCAATAGGCAAGATGGCAGGAGCTCCATGGCCGAAAGGTTCCTTTCCAGAGGTGTCCGAATTATGGCAACGGGAGTGGTTTTACGTCACGGCTCCCAGAAGTGCCAAGTGGGCGGCTGCCCCCGCTTTCCGCTCGGGCCCCCCACCACAACTGATGTCATGGATTAGCAGAGGTCTGAGCTGGGGTCCAGCCAAGGACGTGCCTATACTGCAACGCCGCATCCAAGATCTCTTCGAGGGAGATTTTAATTTGGTTGTGGTAATACAAGTTATGCTGGTTCGTCAAGTCCAGCCTTGAAAACGCTGGCCCCTTCGCTTGTGGGAGTTCAACCCAGAAGGACCACGTGCCATCCAAAGTTTCCTCGGCCTGACGCACGAGGAGATGTACAGGTCATTCTTCGGACCTCAAATAGAGTGTCCGGATGCTACTAAGGACGTGGGCCTGAGCAGTAACCGCGCCGCCGAACAAGTAAGAAATCCTCTAGCCGAACACACTGTCCTTTATTCATCATGAAGTTATTTCTGAGAGATCGCTCTTTGACCAGGACTGGCTAACAAAGGCGAAGATGATTCGGTGTTCGGCCCCCCTCCCTGAGGGTTTGGAAAATCCGGTATTGGAAAAGATGCTCGAGCTCGCACCTTGCCCGGAGCCCTCGAAGGAAGATACAGGGGGAATAATGTGGGCAGAAGCGGGCCCCCATCGCTGCCAGTTCCAACCGAGGGAATGAGCACCTCCTTAAAGTAGGATAACCGGGGGAGGAAGAGGACTGCTTCCGAGGATCCGGAAGCTGAGGCCTCCAAACGAGAGAAGAAGTCTCCAACAGAGGGTCCTTCCTCGGGGGGTGCTCTTGCCGCACAAAGTCCGCGGGGGGATCAGCCCTCCAACGAGTCGTAAGTGATCCAAAAAATACTTTAATAGTGAAGGTATACTATCTTTCTTTTGAGAAAATAACCGCTGCATATATCTTGCAGTTCGGGTCTTAGCCCTTCTCAGCTGAGCTCGTCTTCGGGGGATCTTCTTCCGGAGATGATGGAGAGCAAAACGCCTCCCCTGGACTCCTCCAATCAAGAAGCGGGCGACCCTGAAGTGTCGTCACGGAGGGCCTCTCCGGATCCGGTGAGGCCAGAAGATAATCCCATAGATCCCCGAAGCCCCCAGCGTCCGGCTTCCGAAGAGAGCAAACAAAAGAGTCCGGCACTGTCTGGTATGCGGTCGGACATTCTGAGGGAGCTGTTGGGGCGAGTGGCCATCTCAGAAGAACACCGTACGCTGATGGGTACGGTGATGGAAAGAATTTCGTCCGCCGAAAGCGGATTACATGAAGCCTTTATGAGTCTACTGATAGGCTTTGAGGTACGTGAAATAATATGTGGTAGTATCGCACATGTTAGGTGTGCCATGTGTAGATAGTAGCCCCTGAGACTCTGGTTGTCGTTGAGAACAGCGGTGAACAGAGGATCATAGTCCCAGGCAATAACCAGACTGCCTTTATGTGCAGGTGGTGGAAGCTTCGGTGGCTAGCCGGACTAGTGAGTTTGCCGAATTAAGACGGCAACTAGATGCGGCAGACGCCGACATCGAGCTTGTTAACAAGCGGCTTGACGAATCACAGGGTAAGTAATGTTTTCTGGTGAATGTCACACAATAAGAGCAGCATGATGCCAGTATCTTTAATATGTTGTGACTGCAGACGGAGCTGCCACCGTGGAGACCCTTCGGGCGGAACTCGCCCGAGCCAAGGAACAAGCGAGGGTTAGTAATGCGGCTGCTTTGAAGGCTGCTGAAGAGTTAAGAGCCGAGAAGGCCGCCCATTGCGAAAGCAAAGAAAAGATGGCCAAGATGGCTGTAGAATTAAAAGGCACTGCCAACCGTTGCCAGTTCCTTGAAGAAGAAAACCGAGTGAAGGCAGCGGACCTTGAGAAGGCCACTATAGCGACCAAAGACAGTCACTCTGCTATGAGGGCGAAGAAGGAGGAGCTGCGCGAATCCGGGGATATTGCGGCTAGGAAGCCCATTCTGCTGCGGAGGAAGTTCGGAGATCCGCGGTATGCTCCTCTGGATCGCCTGTGGAGTTCGGCCGATGCATATATGGGCTTGGCGGCGAGCGCTGTCGATGCGGTCGAATATTTCCAAGATCAATCAGATCGTGAAGTGGAAAAGCTATTCTGGTCGCAATTCAACGTTCCAGAGCGTCTGCTTCCCTTGACTGATCAGCTAACCGAATGGGCCGAACTTAATAGGTTGTCCGGACTCACCATGAGGTCTGTTGTAGATCATTTGTGGCCGGAGAAGCCGAAGCCGAACAGCTATTTCAGCTTAGTGCAGCAGTTTCTTGGTGCGGTGCCATGCATCAACGCGATGAAGAGGTCAACGTGCATAGAAGTCTCACGGATGGCCTTTGCCCGTGTCAAGGCATACTGGGCAGAGATGGATGCTACCACTGTTGCGGCGCAAGGTTCGGCCATAGGCCGAGTAGCTGCCGAGCACTATTTTGAAGAGGTTCTTGAGGGTGCTTGTTTGATAGAGTCCCAGTGCTCGAAGAATATTATGTTTGAATGACATGTATTCCCATTGTAAACACAATGTTTTTATGAAATATAGTAAGGCTGTATTTATACTTTTGCCGGAAAGTAATGTGATGCCTCCTGTGCGGCCGTTTGTGTATATATGTATATAACCTAAAAGATTGCAGTCGTCGGCTTCAACCCCCACGCATATAATGCGGAGGTGCTCGCAAAAAACGCGTGTTCACACTTAACCCAACGTCTTGGTCCTATTAAGGAGGTGATAGCGCAGCGAACGAGGCAACCGGACTATAATGCTTTAACACTTTCACTTAGCCATAGGAGTTTGACAGTGGGGCTACTAGATAGCCCCTGGTGGCTTCGCACTCTCCTGATCTCGGGGTGCGTACATGCCTGGCTGGAAAACGTCCCTTTGTTAAGGCGGAGGAATTCTAACATTCCGATAGGTCATCGAGTGGTTGACCAGTCTCACGCTATATCATGACAGTCAGTTTTCGGCTTTCTCTACTGAGGTGCTCGTCCGGGTGAACCAAGGCACAATCGCAGTAGTTCTCCTGGTGCTGCCTTAGCTGATAAAGCGGAACGTAAGGCACCAAAACACAGGAGCCGGGCAAACCCAACATTTGACCAAAGACAATGATTCGGAGCTGATGCATATAAGGCCAAACTCGCGACGCCGAACACTCCCTAAGGTATTCGGTCTTTATGGTATAAACCGGGCCTAAATAGTGCACTTTGTGAGAAGCCCCTTGTATCCAGGTACGTGCATTATTCTGACATGGCCACATGCCAAGACGTCAGCATCCTTCCCAATTGTGCTGAGAATTCGGTGGATGTGTATCAACAAGAGACAGTAAAAAAGTTTTACGCAGGGTCTTAATCTAAAAAGAATCCTTGGAACGAGTCCCTGCTGCACGTTTGCGCCTGTGTCTCTGTTGTGCCGTATCCTGGACGGGTGTAGCACGATGATCATCTGTAAAAGAGAGGAACTTAGGTGAAAAAGTTGTCGTGCAAAAAGATAGTTTTTAAAGAAACCATGTATAACTAAAAATGAGTAGAAATTTCCGCTTGTCTGTGCGTGTTGAGCCCCTTGTATTCGTAATAGGGGTGTGGCCATCCATCCGGTACAAATTACATATAGCAACACCGGACTCGTCTAACCGCGTCCGTGGTCTTGACGACCTATCAAATGCTTTAGTTGGTGAGGCCGTTTTTAGTGTGCGGCTGCCAAGGAAGTCGCATTCTCTTCGGCGCGCAAAGATCGCTTGATACTTCCGTTCATTGTAATGATGCCTTGTGGACCGGGCATCTTGAGCGTCAGGGAAGCGTAATGTGGTATTGCATTAAAGCGAGCAAAAGCTTCGCGTCCAAGTAGTGCTTGATAGCCGCTTTGGAACGGAGCGATGTGGAAGGTTAAATGTTCGCTACGGAAGTTATCGGGGAAGCCAAATATAACCTTTAGTAGCAGGGAGCCCGTGCAATGATCCCCTGGGCCTGGCATTACTCCTTTAAAGGTAGTATTGCTTTGGCAAATTTTTGTTGGGTCTATCCCCATTTTGCGGATTGTATCCTGGTATATCAGGTTGAGACTGCTGCCACCGTCCATCAGGACTCGTGTGAAGTGGTATCCGTCGATTATTGGGTCTAATACCAGGGCAGCCCATCCTGCACACCGGATACTTGCTGAGTAATGATGATGGTCGAAAGTGATCGGTTGAGACGACCAGTGGCAGGGCTCCGCGATGATAGGCCCTTGGGCATATTTTCCTGGGAGTGCCGTTTTGTTTCTCCCCTTGATCACATGTAACACGTTTACTGTTTTGACTTCTGGTGGAAATTTCTTTTGTTCCCCAGTGTCTTGCTTGAGAGGCTCATCCTCATCTTCGCTTGGTGTATCCTCCCCTTTGTGTACGGCGTCGAGCTTGCCGGACTGCTTGAAGACCCAACATTCTCTATGGGTATGATTAGCGGGTTTACCAGGGGTGCTATGGATTTAACATATTTGGTCCAGAATTTTGTTTAGGCTGGACAGTTCGTTTCTGGCGCCTTTAGAGGGCGGCTTTTGCTGACCTGGCCATGAGCTTTTGAATCCGGCGTTTACTGCCGTGCTCTTCATGCTGTATTCTTTATTCCGACCTTTGTTATTGCTGTTGGGCCATATTTCCCATTTCCATCTCTAACTTCGGATGTACTGGGGTCGCTGGTGCTGCATCTGGCTAGCCAGCTATCCTCGCCCGCGCAAAAGAGGGTCATGAGGCTTGTTAATGCTGCCATTGTTCACGGCTTTTCTTGGCCGAGGTGTCTGGCAAGCCATTTGTCACGGACGCTATGCTTAAATGCTGCCAAGGCTTTGGCGTCCGGACAGTCGACAATTTGGTTCTTTTTAGTAAGAAACCTGTTCCAAAGCTTTCGGGCTGACTCTCCGGGCTGTTGAGTTATATGACTCAAATCATCCGCGTCCGGAGGTCGGACATAAGTCCCTTGAAAATTTGCCCGAAAGGCGTCTTCGAGCTCTTCCCAACTTCCAATGGAGCTTTTAGGGAGGCTCGTAAGCCAGTGTTGAGCTGGCCCTTTGAGTTTGAGGGGTAAATACTTAATGGCGTGGAGATCATCTCCCCGAGCCATGTGGATATGGAGGATATAGTCCTCAATCCAGACCCCAGGGTCTGTTGTTCCATCGTATGCCTCTATGTTTACGGGTTTGAATCCCTCGGGAAATTCATGGTCCAGCACCTCATCGGTGAAACATAGGGGGTGTGCTGCACCCCGATATCTGGGTGTACCGCGTTGTTCGGATGTTTGTTGTGTTGCATCGTATGCTGGAACACGCTTGCGTGGTCCATAGATGGATCTGGTTTCGCCCTCCTTTTGATGCGAGCCCTCGCGTAGACCGCGTATTGGCTTATGTGCGGCGTTGCTTGCCACTTTATGTTGGCCGTGAGGTCGTCTATCCGGCCAGATGGCTGTTTTAATTTTTTGGTTGTGGGGGATCTGAGGCCTCCTCATCGAATTCAGGTAGCAACTTCCGCTTTGGGTAGCTCTTGGTGGGGCGATTGCCGCCGTACTTCGCTGCTGTGTTGAGTACTTTACTCCATCTGATATGGAGTGTGTCCTGCGCAGCCTTGATCCTTTGCTTCTGCTTTTTTAGACTCTTCGCGGTGGCAACAAGCCTTTGACGGGCATTCTGCTGCTCCGGGTGCCTGTCTGGCGTTATGTCATCCGGACTATTATCTTTGATAGAATTGGTTGTTCGGTTTGATTCTCCGTATTGCCGTGGTCCGGCAGTGGTTCGCCCTGCTCCAATGTTGGGTCTGTATGATCATTATTTCTGCCGAGGCGGGATTTGGGGTGGCGCTTGCGCCGCCGCTTTGACTGTTTCTCGAGGGAACAAGCCTTCGGTGCGTCCTTCCGTTCCTCATCGTCGTCTTCTTTTGGTGTGTCCACCATGTATACATCATATGATGAGGTGGTCATCCAGCGCTCTATGGGCGGTGGTTCCTCTTCGCCTCCCACATCGTCGTCCATACCGTCGATGTCTTCGGAGTCGAAGTCGAGAATGTCGGTTGAGTCATCGACAGTGGCTATTAAGTGGGTGGTGGGTGGGCGTCGAATTTCTTCGTCGTTCGCATCCCAATCATGTTGGCCATAATCCGGCCAGGGCTCTCCTGACAAAGAGAGAGACCTTAGTGAATTCAGAATGTCGCCGAAGGGCGAGTGCTGAAAGATATCCGCGGCGGTGAATTCCATGATTGGCGCCTAATCGGATTCGATTGGCAGGGCCGCAGGCGGTTCGGAGTCAGAAAAGAGTCCGGCACCTTGGGGTCACGGGCTGCGCAGAAGATTAGGCTGGTGTTCGGCTCGATCATCATTGAGACTACAGCCCCTGAGGCGGTGTCTAACCACCCATCCTCGATTGGCGCAGTTGGCTCCGAGCTAAGGGTCGGAGCTGATGCGGGCGCGGCCTCTGGGGTACTGTTCGGCGGCAGAGCTAGGTCATACCCATCGTGACAGTGCGGCGCGCCTGGCTGTGGCTCGAATCCGTCGAAGATCAAGTCTCCACGGATGTCGGCCGTGTAGTTCAAACTTCCAAATCTGACCTGATGGCCAGGGGCATAGCTTTCAATCTGCTCCAGATGTCCAAGCAAATTAGCCCGCAGTGCAAAGCCGCCAAATACGAAGATCTATCCGGGGAGAAGAGTCTCACCCTGGACCGCATCGCTATCGATGATAGTAGGAGCCATCAAGCCTAACGGCGACGACACAGAGGAACTCTCAATGAAAGCACCAATGTCGGTGTCAAAACCGGTGGATCTCGGGTAGGGGGTCCCGAACTGTGCGTCTAGGCCAGATGGTAACAAGAGGCAGGGGACACGATGTTTTACCCAGGTTCGGGCCCTCTTGATGGAGGTAAAACCCTACGTCCTGCTTGATTGATATTGATGATATGGGTAGTTCAAGAGTAGATCTACCACGAGATCAGAGAGGCTAAACCCTAGAAGCTAGCCTATGGTATGATTGTATGTTATGATTGTTGTCCTACGGACTAAAACCCTTTGGTTTATATAGACACCGGAGAGGGTTAGGGTTACACAAGGTCGGTTACAAAGGAGGAGATATCCATATCCGTATTGCCTAGCTTGCCTTCCACGCCAAGTAGAGTCCCATCCGGACACGAGACGAAGTCTTCAATCTTGTATCTTCATAGTCTAACAGTCCGGCCAATGGAGATAGTCCGGCTGTCTGGAGACCCCCTAATCTAGGACTCCCTCAACGGCCCTCGAAAGTATGTCACCTTTGGTGATAACTCAAAGGGTAAGGTGGCCATCTCACATGATAGCTCCATTCAAAATGTCAGGCTCGTTGAATCTCTTAGGTACAATTTACTTTCAGTATCTAGATTTGTTGATTTCGGTTTCAATGTCCTATTTACTGAAGTAGATTGCCAAGTGTTTCGAAGAGACAATCATAAAATAGCCTTTACCGGTATACATAGAGGTGATCTTTACATTGTTGATTTCGCTAAAAAGGCTCAACCTAGAACTTGCTTAATTGCTAAATCTTCTAAAGGTTGGTTATGGCATAGATGATTAGGTCATGTTGGTATGCGAAACCTTGACAAGCTTATTAAAGGAAATCATATCCTTGGCGTTAACGATGTCATATTTGATAAGGATAGACTTTGCAGCGCTTGTCAAGCAGGTAAACAGGTTGGAGGAAGGCATCCCGTGAAGAACATCATGACCACAAGGAGGCCACTCGAGCTACTTCACATGGATCTTTTTGGTCCTAACACTTACAAAAGTCTTGGTGGAAATTCTTTTGGTCTAGTTATAGTTGATGATTTTTCAAGATTTACGTGGGTGTTCTTTCTCGATGATAAATCGTAGGTCCGAAAGATCTTCAAAAACTTCGCTAGGAAGGCCCAAAATCAATTTGAAGTGAAAATCAAGAAGGTTCACAGCGATAAGGGAACGGAGTTCAAGAATGCAAATGTGGACACCTTTCTTGACGAAGAAGGGATTTCACATGAGTTCTCGGCTACGTACACACCTCAAAAAAATGGAGTTGTTGAGAGGAAGAACCGGACACTCATCGAAATGGTGAGAACGATGCTTGATGAGTACAAGACGCCAAAGCACTTTTGGGCGGAAGCGGTTGAGACAGCTTGTCATGCAACAAATCGCTTGTATCTTCACAAGCTACTCGGCAAGACGGCATATGAGCTCCTCACCGGTAACAAACCACAAGTTGGATACTTTCGAGTATTCGGCTCAAAGTGCTACATTCTTGATAAGCATCATCGTTCTAAATTTGCTCCTAAGTCTCATGAAGGTTTCCTACTTGGTTATGGCTCAAACTCTCACACATACCGTGTCTACAATAATTTCACCTGAAAGGTTGAAGAGACGGTAGATGTGAAGTTTGATGAATCTAACGGCTCACAAGTAGAGCAATTGCCAATTGATGTAGGAGACAAAGACCCTTCGGAAGCAATCCAAGACTTGTCTATTGGCAAGATTCGTCCAACGGAGGTGAAGGAGAGTACCTCGTCCGTCCAAGTGGAAGCTTCTACCTCATGACAAGGTGAACCAAGAGTTGATACGAAAGCATCCACAAGTGGGACACACCAAGATGAAGAAAACAAGGAAGTGCACCAAGATAAACGCCAACAACCTCCTTCTCCACCACGACAAGAGAACAACAACGTCAACAACGAAGAAGGCCAAGAAGAAGAACAAGATGAAGAAGATGTTCAACCAAGATCTAAGCAAAAGCTTTCACGAGTTCGAGCAAGAATTGCTAAAGACCACCCCGTCGAGCAAATCTACAATGATATCCAAACCGGGAGAATCACTCCCTCAAAAACTCGTTTAGCTAACTTTTATGAACACTATTCATTCATCTCTAGCATTGAATCTATGAAGGTTGAAGAAGCTTCGGAAGATCCGGATTGGATAAATGCCATGCATGAAGAGCTACACAACTTTGAGAGAAATCAAGTTTGGACATTAGTTGAGAAGCCAGACAACAACCACAACATCATCGGTACCAAATGGGTGTTTCACAACAAGCAAGATGAAGATGGACAAGTAGTTCGCAACAAAGCACGTCTCGTCGCCCAAGGCTACACTCAAGTCGAAGGTATGGACTATGGTGAGACATATGCCCCCGTTGCTAGACTTGAGTCCATTCGCATCTTACTTGCCTATGCTAATCATCATGATATCACCTTGTACCAAATGGACATTAAAAGTTCTTTTTCTAAATGGTGAAATAGAGGAGGAAGTTTATGTTAAGCAACCTCCCGGATTTGTCAATCCTAAGAAACATAATCATGTTTACAAACTTCACAAAGCTCTTTATTGTCTTAAACAAGCTCCGAGAGCATGGTATAAATGCTTGACCAAGTTCCTTATTGAAAAAGGCTTTGAAATTGGAAAAATAGATTCTACTCTTTTTACTAAAAGGGTTAATGGAGAACTATTTGTGTGCCAAATTTATGTCGATGATATTATATTTGGATCAACTAACCCTCATTTTAGTGAAAAGTTTGGAAAGCTAATGTCGGAGAAGTTTGAGATGTCAATGATGAGTGAACTCAAATTCTTTCTTGGTTTGCAAATCAAGCAAACTAAGGAAGGCACCTTTGTCTCTCAAACGAAGTACACCAAGGACTTATTCAAGAAGTTCAATATGCAAGAATGCAAAGGTATGACTACACCCATGCCTACTAGTGGACATCTTGATTTAACCAAAGATGGTGAACCGGTTGATCAAAAGGTTTATCGCTCCATGATTGGTTCATTGTTATATATATGTGCTTCACGCCCCGATATTATGCTAAGTGTGTGCATGTGTGCATGATATCAAGCTGCTCCTAAAGAATGCCATCTTAAGGCCGTGAAAAGGATAGTGAGATACTTAATCCATACACCAAATTTTGGCATTTGGTATCCAAAGAGGGCCTCCTTTGATCTTGTTGGCTACTCCAACTCGGACTATGCCGGTGACAAGGTTGATAGAAAGTCCACTTCGGGTACTTGTCAATTTCTTGGTAGATCTCTTATGTCTTGGTCTTCCAAGAAACAAAACTCGGTATCCTTATCCACCGCCGAAGCGAAATACATTGCCGCTGGATCATGTTCTGCTCAATTACTTTGGATGACCCAAACTCTTAAAGATTATGGGATATATGTGAAACATGTTCCATTACTTTGTGACAATGAAAGTGCTATTAAGATTTCTCACAATCCCGTGCAACATTCTCGAACTAAGCATATTGAAGTTCGTCATCATTTCATTCGAGATCATGTTGCCAAAGGGGACATTAATCTTAAGCATGTTCGCATCGAAAAACAGTTAGCTGATATGCTCACGAAACCACTTGATGAGAAAGTGTTTTGCAGGTTAAGAGGTGAATTGAACATCATTGATGCTTCAAACATGGAGTAGGAACTCCATTTGATACATGCAAGGCGTGAGCCTATGACTAATCCTTGATATTTCTCTTATGTTTACTATCTCATGTCTTGGATATATTTGCACCTTGCATGTTATCTAACCCGTGTAGGTACTTGGATGAATCTAAATCTATGAGATTGCAACTCACTCACATCTTGAGCAATTTCTATATCACCAAGTCTCTACACGATGGTGGATGAAGACAAGGAAGCACGCAACCATTCAAACATATCCTTTGACAAATTCTATGTTGAGTTTCATGATTGTCATTTTGGATATCCAAGTGCTCTTCCTTACAAGAACTAACCCATGTAGGTAGATGAACTCAAACTCCAAGTGGTGCTACCAACTCTTGATGAGCTACATCAACCTTGAGCAACCCACACAAGTTCAACTACATGATCTGAAGGAAATATGCCCTAGAGGAAATAATAAAGTTATTATTTATTTCCTTATTTCATGATAAATGTTTATTATTCATGCTAGAATTGTATTAACCGGAAACATAATACATGTGTGAATACATAGACAAACAGAGTGTCACTAGTATGCCTCTACTTGACTAGCTCGTTAATCAAAGATGGTTATGTTTCCTAACCATGGACAAAGAGTTGTTATTTGATTAACGGGATCACATCATTAGGTGAATGATCTGATTGACATGACCCATTCCATTAGCTTAGCACCCGATCGTTTAGTATGTTGCTATTGCTTTCTTCATGACTTATACATGTTCCTATGACTATGAGATTATGCAACTCCCGTTTGCCGGAGGAACACTTTGTGTGCTACCAAACGTCACAACGTAACTGGGTGATTATAAAGGTGCTCTACGGGTGTCTCCAAAGGTACATGTTGGGTTGGCGTATTTCGAGATTAGGATTTGTCACTCCGATTGTCGGAGAGGTATCTCTGGGCCCTCTCGGTAATGCACATCACATAAGCCTTGCAAGTATTACAACTAATGAGTTAGTTGTGAGATGATGTATTACGGAACGAGTAAAGAGACTTGCCGGTAACGAGATTGAACTAGGTATTGGATACCGACGATCGAATCTCGGGCAAGTAACATACCGATGACAAAGGGAACAACGTATGTTGTTATGCGGTCTGACCGATAAAGATCTTCGTAGAATATGTAGGAGCCAATATGAGCATCCAGGTTCCGCTATTGGTTATTGACCGGAGACGTGTCTCGGTCATGTCTACATTGTTCTCGAACCGTAGGGTCCGCACGCTTAAGGTTTCGATGATAGTTATATTATGAGTTTATGAGTTTTGATGTACCGAAGGAGTTCGGAGTCCCAGATGAGATTGGGGACATGACGAGGAGTCTCGAAATGGTCGAGACGTAAAGATCGATATATTGGACGACTATATTCGGACTTCGGAAATGTTCCGAGTGATTCGGGTATTTTTCGGAGTACCGGAGAGTTACGGGAATTCGCCGGGAGAAGTATTGGGCCTTATTGGGCCATACGGGAAAGAGAGAGGGGCTGCCTAGGGCAGGCCGCGCGCCCCCCCAAGGCCTAGTCCGAATTGGACTAGGGAGAGGGGCTGCGCCCCTTCCTTGTTTCCTACTCCTACTACATGGAAGGACTCCTACTTGAACTAGGAAAGGGGGAATCCTACTCCTGGTGGGAGTAGGACTCCCTTAGGGCACGCCATAGAGAGGGCCGGCCCTCCCCTCCTCCACTCCTTTATATACGGGGGCAGGGGGCACCCCATAGACACACAAGTTGATCTTCGTGATCGTTCCTTAGCCGTGTGCGGTGCCTCCCTCCACCATATTCCACCTCGGTCATATTGTAGCGGTGCTTAGGCGAAGCCCTGCGACGGTAGAACATCAAGATCGTCTGAAAGTGCAACTATCCCTAGGTGGTTTTGGTAATTCATAACAACATATAGCTCATTGAGCTAATGATATTCCAAGATGATTATTTCAGGAAAGCTCAATGATTGGCATGGCATGGATGTGAAAGTGGAACCCTCAAAATGCTAAGGAAAAAGGATTGGCTCAAGCTCAAAAGCTCAAGACTCTTCATTTTATATTTTAGTGATCCAAGATCACATTGGGTCTTTAGGAAAAGCCAATACTATTAAGGAGGGATGAGGTGTTGCTTAATGAGCCTCTTGCTTCATGTGCTTAGTGATATGCTCCAAAACCCTCAACTACTTTCCCACATCCACATATGACCTAAACCCTAAGCCAAACTCGGTCCTACCGATTCTTCCTATCCGGCGCCACCGAGTTTCACTTGTCATTAGCCACTGCCAAACCCTAGCAATTCGGTTCTACCGATAAGGATCTCGGTCTCACCGAGATGGGGTTGCAAACTCTCTGTTTCCCTTTCGTAACTTTTCGGTCTTACCGAAAGAGCGAATCGGTCCCACCGAGATTACAATGTAAACTCAGTGTTTCCCCTTTGTAACTTTTCGGTCTCACCGAGTTCCACTCGGTCTCACTGAAAGAGCAAATCGGTCCCACCGAGTTTGCCTGACCAACTCTCTGGTTAGCTAATTACCAAATTCGGTCTCACCGAGTTTGTGTAATTGGTCTCACCGAGATTACGTTATGCCCAAACCCTAACCGAATCGGTCCTACCGAGTTGCATGTCAGTCCCACCGAAATTCCTAACGGTCACTAGGTTTACTATTTCGGTCAGACCGAGTTTTCTGATTCGGTCCCACCGAGATTGGTAAATTGTGTGTAACGGTTGGATTTTGTGTGGAGGCTATATATACCCCTCCACCTCTTTCTCCTTCGGTGAGAGAGCCATCAGAACACACACATCATTCCAACTCATATGTTCTGAGAGAGAACCACCTAATCATGTGTTGAGACCAAGACATTCCATTCCTACCATATGAATCTTGATCTCTAGCCTTCCCAAGTTGCTTTCCACTCAAATCTTCTTTCCACCAAATCCAAATCCTATGAGAGAGAGTTGAGTGTTGGGGAGACTATCATTTGAAGCACAAGAGCAAGGACTTCATTACCTACACACCATTTGTTACTTCTTGGAGAGTGGTGTCTCCTAGATTGGCTAGGTGTCACTTGGGAGCCTCCGACAAGATTGTGGAGTTGAACCAAGGAGTTTGTAAGGGCAAGGAGATCGCCTACTTCGTGAAGATCTACCGCTAGTGAGGCAAGTCCTTCGTGGGCGATGGCCATGGTGGGATAGACAAGGTTGCTTCTTCGTGGACCCGTTGTGGGTGGTTGCTTCTTCGTGGACCCTTCGTGGGTGGAGCCCTGTGTGGACTCGCGCAACCGTTGCCCTTGGGTGGAGCCCTGTGTGGACTCGTGCAACCGTTACCCTTCGTGGGTTGAAGTCTCCATCAACGTGGATGTAGGATAGCACCACCTATCTGAACCACGGGAAAAACATCCGTGTCTCCAATAGCGTTTGAATTCTCCAAACCCTTCCCTTTACATTCTTGCAAGTTGCATGCTTTACTTTCCGCTGCCAATATACTCTTTGCATGCTTGCTTGAATTGTGTGATGATTGCTTGACTTGTCCTAAAATAGCTAAAATCTGCCAAGAACTAAAATTGGGAAAAGGTTAAGTTTTTATTTGGTCAAGTAGTCTAATCACCCCCCTCTAGACCTACTTTCGATCCTACATCGTCACCACGCCGTCGTGCTGACGGAACTCCTCCCCGACGCTTTGCTGGATCGGAGCCCGGGGATCGTCATCGAGCTAAACGTGTGCCAAGAACTCGGAGGTGCCGGAGTAACGGTGCTTGGATCGGTCGGACCATGAAGACGTACGACTACATCAACCTAACGCTTCCGTTGTCGATCTACAAGGGTACGTAGATCACACTCTCCCCTCTCGTTGCTATGCATCACCATGATCTTGCGTGTGCGTAGGAAATTTTTTGAAATTACTACGAAACCCAACAGTGGCATCCGAGCCTAGGTTTTATGTGTTGATGTTATATGCACGAGTAGAACACTAGTGAGTTGTGGGCGATATAAGTCATACTGCTTACCAGCATGTCATACTTTGGTGCGGCGGTATTGTTGGACGAAGCGGCCCGGACCGACATTACGCGTACGCTTACGCGAGACCGGTTCTCCCGACGTGCTTTGCACAAAGGTGGCTAGCGGGTGGCAGTTTCTCCAACTTTAGTTGAACCGAGTGTGGCTACGCCCGGTCCTTGCGATGGTTAAAACAGCACCAACTTGACAAACTATCGTTGTGGTTTTGATGCGTAGGTAAGATTGGTTCTTGCTTAAGCCCGTAGCAGCCACGTAAAACTTGCAACAACAAAGTAGAGGATGTCTAACTTGTTTTTGCAGGGCATGTTGTGATGTGATATGGTCAAGACATGATGCTAAATTTTATTGTATGAGATGATCATGTTTTGTAACCGAGTTATCGGCAACTGGCAGGAGCCATATGGTTGTCGCTTTATTGTATGCAATGCAATCGCGCTGTAATGCTTTACTTTATCACTAAGCGGTAGCGATAGTCGTGGAAGCATAAGATTGGCGAGACGACAACGATGCTACGATGGAGATCAACGTGTCGCGCCGGTGACGATGGTGATCATGACGGTGCTTCGAAGATGGAGATCACAAGCACAAGATGACGGTGGCCATATCATATCACTTATATTGATTGCATGTGATGTTTATCTTTTATGCATCTTATCTTGCTTTGATTGACGGTAGCATTATAAGATGATCTCTCACTAATTATCAAGAAGTGTTCTCCCTGAGTATGCACCGTTGCGAAAGTTCTTCGTGCTGAGACACCACGTGATGATCGGGTGTGATAGGCTCTACGTTCAAATACAACCGGTGCAAAACAGTTGCACACGCAGAATACTCAGGTTATACTTGACGAGCCAAGCATATACAGATATGGCCTCGGAACACGGAGACCGAAAGGTCGAGCGTGAATCATATAGAAGATATGATCAACATAGCGATGTTCACCAATGAAACTACTCCATCTCACGTGATGATCGGACATGGTTTAGTTGATTTGGATCACGTAATCACTTAGAGGATTAGAGGGATGTCTATCTAAGTGGGAGTTCTTAAGTAATATGATTAATTGAACTTAAATTTATCATGAACTTAGTCCTGGTAGTATTTTGCAAATTATGTTGTAGATCAATAGCTCGCATTGTTGCTTCCCTGTGTTTATTTTGATATGTTCCTAGAGAAAATTGTGTTGAAAGATGTTAGTAGCAATGATGCGGATTGGATCCGTGATCTGAGGTTTTTCCTCATTGCTACACAGAAGAATTATGTCCTTGATGCACCGCTAGGTGACGGACCTATTGCAGGAGCAGATGCAGACGTTATGAACGTTTGGCTAGCTCAATATGATGACTACTTGATAGTTTAGTGCACCATGCTTAATGGCTTAGAATCGGGACTTCAAAGACGTTTTGAACGTCATGGACCATATGAGATGTTCCAGGAGTTGAAGTTAATATTTCAAGCAAATACCCGAGTTGAGAGATATGAAGTCTCCAACAAGTTCTATAGCCAAAAGATGGAAGAGAATCGCTCAACTAGTGAGCATGTGCTCAGATTGTCTGAGTACTACAATCGCTTGAATCAAGTGGGAGTTAATCTTCCAGATAAGATAGTGATTGACAGAATTCTCTAGTCACCATCACCAAGTTAGTAGAACTTCGTGATGAACTATAGTATGCAAGGGATGACGAAAACGACTCCCGAGCTTTTCGTGATGATAAAATCGATGAAGGTAGAAATCAAGAAAGAGCATCAAGTGTTGATGGTAGACAAGACCACTAGTTTCAATAAAAGGGCAAAGGGAAGAAGGGGAACTTCAAGAAGAACGGCAAGCAAGTTGCTGCTCAAGTGAAGAAGCCCAAGTCTGGTCCTAAGCCTGAGACTAAGTGTTTCTACTGCAAAGGGACTGGTCACTGGAAGCAGAACTACCCCAAGTGATTGGCAGATAAGAAGGATGGCAAAGTGAACATAAGTATATTTGATATACATTTTATTGATGTGTACTTTACTAGTGTTTATAGAAACCCCTCAGTATTTGATACTAGTTCAGTTGCTAAGATTAGTAACTCGAAACGGGAGTTGCAGAATAAACAGAGACTAGTTAAGGGTGAAGTGATGATGTGTGTTGGAAGTGGTTCCAAGATTGATATGATCATCACCGCAGACTCCCTATACTTTCGAGATTAGTGTTGAACCTAAATAAGTGTTATTTGGTGTTTGCGTTGAGCATGAATATGATTTGATCATGTTTATTGCAATACGGTTATTCATTTAAGTTAGAGAACAATTGTTGTTCTATTTACATGAATAAAACCTTCTATGGTCATACACACCAACGAAAATGGTTTGTTGGATCTCGATTGTAGTGATACACATATTCATAATATTGAATCCAAAAGATGCAAAGTTAATAATGATAGTGCAACTTATTTGTAGCACTGCCGTTTAGGTCATATTGGTGTAAAGCGCATGAAGAAACTCCATGCTGATGGGATTTTGGAATCACTTGATTATGAATCACTTGATGCTTGCGAACCATGCCTCATGGGCAAGATGACTAAGACTCCATTCTCCGGAGCGAGCAACTGACTTATTGGAAATAATACATACTGATGTATGTGGTCCGATGAGTGTTAAGGCTCATGGCAAGTATCGTTATTTTCTGAACTTCACAGATGATTTGAGCAGATATGGGTATATCTACTTGATTATACATAAGTCTGAAACATTTGAAAAGTTCAAAGAATTTTAGAGTAAAGTGGAAAATCATCGTGACAAGAAAATAAAGTTTCTACGATCTGATCGCGGAGACAAAAATTTGAGTTACAAGTTTGGTCTTCAATTAAAACAATGTGGAATAGTTTCACAAACTCATGCCACATGGAACACCTCAGCATAATGGTGTGTCCGAACGTCATAACTGTACTTTATTGGATATAGTGCAACCTATGATGTTTCTTACCGATTTACCACTATCGTTTTGGGGTTATGCATTAAAGACAGCTGCATTCACATTAAAAAGGGCACCATCTAAGTCCGTTGAGACGACACAATCTGAACTGTGGTTTGGCAAGAAACCAAAGTTGTCGTTTCTTAAAGTTTGGGGCAACGATGCTTATGTGAAAAAGTTTCATCCTGATAAGCTCAAACCCAAATCGGAGAAATGTGTCTTCATAGGATAGCCAAAGGAGACTGTTGGGTACACCTTCTATCACAGATCCAAAGGCAAGACTTTTGTGGCTAAATTCGGAATCTTTCCAGAGAAGGAGTTTCTCTCGAAAGAAGTGAGTGGGAGGAAAGTAGAAAACTTGATAAGTTAATTGTACCTTCTCCCTTATTGGAAAGTAGTTCATCACAGAAATCTGTTCCTATGACTACTACACCAATTAGTGAGGAAGCTAATGATGATGATCATGTAACTTCAGATCAAGTTACTACCGAATCTCGTAGGTAAACCAGAGTGAGATCCGCACCAGAGTGGTACGGTAATCCTGTCCTGGAGGTCATGTTACTTGAACATGACGAACTTGCGAACTATGAGGAAGCGATGATGAGCCCAGATTCCGCGAAATGGTTTGAGGCCATAAAATCTGAGATATGATCCATGTATGAGAACAAAGTATGGACTTTGATGGATTTCCCCGATGATCGGCAAGCCATAGAAAATAAATGGATCTTCAAGAGGAAGACGGACGCTGATAGTAGTGTTACTATCTACAAAGCTAGAATTGTCGCAAAAGGTTTTCGACAAGTTCAAGGTGTTGACTACGATGAGATTTTCTCACTCGTATCTATGCTTAAGTCTGTCCGAATCATGTTAGCAATTGCCGCATTTTATGAAATCTGGCAAATGGATAAACAAAACTGCATTCCTTAATGGATTTATTAAAGAAGAGTTGTATGTGATGCAACAAGAAGGTTTTTTCAATCCTAAAGGTGCTAACAAAATATACAAGCTCCAGCGATCCATTTATGGACTGGTGCAAGCATCTCGGAGTTGGAATATACGCTTTGATAAGTTGATCAAAGCATATAGTTTTATACAAACTTGCGGTGAAGCCTGTATTTACTAGAAAGTAAGTGGGAGCACTACAACATTTCTGATAAGTATATGTGAATGACATATTGTTGATCAGAGACAATGTAGAATTATTCTGCAAAGCATAAAGGAGTGTTTGAAAGGAGTTTTTCAAAGAAAGACTCCGGTGAAGCTGCTTACATATTGAACATCAAGATCTATAGAGATAGATCAAGACGCTTGATAAGTTTTTCAATGAGTACATACCTTGACAAGATTTTGAAGTAGTTCAAAATAGAACAGTCAAAGAAAGAGTTCTTGCCTGTGTTACAAGGTGTGAAATTGAGTAAGACTCAAAACCCGACCACGGCAGAAGATAGAAAGAGAATGGAAGTCATTCCCTATGCCTCAGCCATAGGTCCTATAAAGTATGCCATGCTGTGTACCAGATCTATTGTATACCCTACACTGATTTTGGCAGGGAGTACAATAGTGATCTAGGAGTAGATCACTGGACAGCGGTCAAAATTATCCTTAGTGGAATAAGGATATGTTTCTCGATTACGGAGGTGACAAAAGGTTCGTCGTAAAGGGTTACGTCGATGCAAGTTTTGACACTGATCTAGATGACTCTAAGTCTCAATCTGGATACATATTGAAAGTGGGAGCAATTAACTAGAGTAGCTCCATGCAGAGCATTGTTGACATAGAAATTTGCAAAATACATGCGGATCTGAATGTGGCAGACCCGTTGACTAAACTTCTCTCACAAGCAAAACATGATCACTTTTTGGGTGTTAATCACATAGCGATGTGAACTAGATTACTGAATCTAGTAAACCCTTTGGGTGTTGGTCACATGGCGATGTGAACTATAGGTGTTAATCACATAATGATGAAAACTATCCATGTTAATCACATGGTGATGTGATCTAGATTATTGACTCTAGTGCAAGTGGGAGACTGAAGGAAATATGCCCTAGAGGAAATAATAAAGTTATTATTTATTTCCTTATTTCATGATAAATGTTTATTATTCATGCTAGAACTGTATTAACCGGAAACATAATACATGTGCGAATACATAGACAAACAGAGTGTCACTAGTATGCCTCTACTTGACTAGCTCGTTAATCAAAGATGGTTATGTTTCCTAACCATGGACAAAGAGTTGTTATTTGATTAACGGGATCACATCATTAGGTGAATGATCTGATTGACATGACCCATTCCATTAGCTTAGCACCCGATCGTTTAGTATGTTGCTATTGCTTTCTTCATGACTTATACATGTTCCTATGACTATGAGATTATGCAACTCCCATTTACCGGAGGAACACTTTGTGTGCTACTAAACGTCACAACGTAACTGGGTGATTATAAAGGTGCTCTACAGGTGTCTCCAAAGGTACATGTTGGGTTGGCGTATCTCGAGATTAGGATTTGTCACTCCGATTGTCGGAGAGGTATCTCTGGGCGCTCTCGGTAATGCACATCACATAAGCCTTGCAAGTATTACAACTAATGAGTTAGTTGTGAGATGATGTATTACGGAACGAGTAAAGAGACTTGCCGGTAACGAGATTGAACTAGGTATTGGATACCGACGATCGAATCTCGGGCAAGTAACATACCGATGACAAAGGGAACAACGTATGTTGTTATGCGGTCTGACCGGTAAAGATCTTCGTAGAATATGTAGGAGCCAATATGAGCATCCAGGTTCCACTATTTGTTATTGACCGGAGACGTGTCTCGGTCATGTCTACATTGTTCTCGAACCGTAGGGTCCGCACGCTTAAGGTTTCGATGATAGTTATATTATGAGTTTATGAGTTTTGATGTACCGAAGGAGTTCGGAGTCCCGGATGGGATCGGGGACATGACGAGGAGTCTCGAAATGGTCGAGACGTAAAGATCGATATATTGGACGACTATATTCGGACTTCGGAAAGGTTCCGAGTGATTCGGGTATTTTTCGGAGTACCGGAGAGTTACGGGAATTCGCCGGGAGAAGTATTGGGCCTTATTGGGCCATACGGGAAAGAGAGAGGGGCTGCCTAGGGCAGGCCGCGCGCCCCCCAAGGCCTAATCCGAATTGGACTAGGGAGAGGGGCTGCGTCCCTTCCTTGTTTCCTACTCCTACTACATGGAAGGACTCCTAGTTGAACTAGGAAAGGGGGAATCCTACTCCTGGTGGGAGTAGGACTCCCCTAGGGCGCGCCATAGAGAGGGCCGGCCCTCCCCTCCTCCACTCCTTTATATACGGGGGCAGGGGGCACCCCATAGACACACAAGTTGATCTTCGTAATCGTTCCTTAGCCGTGTGTGGTGCCCCCCTCCACCATATTCCACCTCGGTCATATTGTAGCGGTGCTTAGGCGAAGCCCTGCGACGGTAGAACATCAAGATCGTCACCACGCCGTTGTGCTGACGGAACTCGTCCCCGACGCTTTGCTGGATCGGAGCCCGAGGATCGTCATCGAGCTGAACGTGTGCCAAGAACTCGGAGGTGCCGGAGTAACAGTGCTTGGATCGGTCGGACTGTGAAGACGTACGACTACATCAACCTAACGCTTCCGTTGTCGATCTACAAGGATACGTAGATCACACTCTCCCCTCTCGTTGCTATGCATCACCATGATCTTGCGTGTGCATAGGAATTTTTTTTAAATTACTACGAAACCCAACATGATCATGATCAACGCCACCACCCAAGGTATGTTATTCCATGTTAGAGAAGTTTTAATCCAAGTCATGAGTCAAAGCAACTCGACAAGATGTGAATACATCAAAAAGCTTAAACGAAAAATGGTAACCCCATTTTGAGCTTAAACGATGAGTATGACCTATGATCAAGTGATCTCACTTGACTCCTAAGTCAATATACTCTAACATAGGTGACTTTGTCACCGACCAATTCTAGATGAAGTTCTCTTGAGTTCTTTTTGTGCTCTTGCATTTATCTCATGCATATTTGCTTCCAACTTCATCTAGACTTTTTTTTAGTTTCTTCTCTTTTATTTTCTGTTCTGCATTCCTTGCATCAAATTCATTGCAAATCTTTCAGTTAATTCCTTGCAAATCCTTGTGAGATCTTACTTGTCTAGTGAGCTGAGGTGACAAGTGTTTTCTCTGCGTTGAACTCGGTCTCACCGATTTGATACTTTTGGTCCAACCAAATGCTCTCGTACAACCGAACCATACAACTCGGTGTCACCGATTTCACTACAGGAAAGACATCTTGCCACTTGTTTCTGCATTCCTTTTGATCCAGCTCCACTCAATGAATCTTGTCCTCGACCAACATCCCATTCAACCTGCTGCTTTGTTCTGTGACTCAAGGACCCAACCCATCATGACAAAATCCAGAAGAACCCTTCTTGGAAGTTGATGTCAAAGGGGGAGAGAGAGATCACATCAAAGCTTAATCATATCTATAGGGGGAGAGAATACTTAAGAAGAAAGAGTAATCCTCAAGGACCCCAGATGCTTGGTGTTCAAGAGGAGAGAAGTCACATGTCTTCAAGAGGGGAAAGACATGTTAATATTTGCTCATTTGCATTAGCTCTGTTTATTTCCTTTGATCTCTATTTTTGCTCTGATTTTCTGTTCCCTATCTTCTCCCAGTATCCCATGCTAGCTTCAGGGGGAGCAAGACATCTAAGGGAAGGAAATCCTTGAATTTATTGCACATCTTTACCTTTGGGGACATGTCTATATCCAATGTGGTACTTAGTACTCACTCTACATGTCATCCCAGTCTTGGTACTCTTGTGGTTTCTTTTGTTTGCTCTAGCCAGTAGGTGTATCTGTGTTATCTAACCTAGTTTACGCAGGTTCATTCCATCCTAAGCCAACTCAAGACCACAAGGTAAGTATATGCATCACAGTCATGCGTATGAGAAATTCTTGCTGATGTACATACTATTTGCAAGAAGGACTCATGAGCATGAAGGTACATTTCTCATATTCACATCATTTGCTCTGATGCATATAGCCAAGATACATGTAACACGGTGCTTACTCTGTCATGTTTATGCATTCACATGCTCCTATATTCCATATTCACATGATTGCATGCATGTAGGGGGGAGCCTATGCATGTTACATGTCTTTCCAAAGCTTTACTTACTATTTTCTATATCTTGATCTAAATCTTTGATGTATGTTGTCATCAATTACCAAAAAGGGGGAGATGGAAAGCACAAGTACTCCCTAGGTGGTTTTGGTAATTAATGTCAACATATCTCTTGTTGGACTAACACTTTTACCTAGTATGTTTCAGATAAGTTCAACAATGAAGTGGCATGGACTAGAGGATGTGAAACCCCTTCAAAATGCTAAGGACAAAGGATTGGCTCAAGCTCCAAGCTCAAGACTACATTTTCTATTTTAGCGATCCAAGATCACATTGAGTCTATAAGAAAAGCCAATACTATTAAGAAGGGATGAGGTGTTGCTTAATGGCTTGCTTGCTCAAAGTGCTTAGTAATATGCTCCAAAGCCCTCAACCACTTTCTCACTTCCAAATATGTCCCACACCAAATATCCAACTCGGCCCCACCGATTCTTTCTATCCGGAGCCATCGAATTCAGTTGACATAGCCACTGCTAGAAACCCTAATCAGTTTGGTCTCACCGGTGGGATCTCGGTCTCACCGAGATGGGCTTGCAAACTCTCTGTTACCTATTGCAATATTTTCGGTCCCACCGAGATATGCGATCAGCCCCACCGAGTTTGCTTGGCCAACTCTCTGTTTCGCTTATTACCCAAATTGGTCCCACCGAGTTTGAGTAATCGATCGAACCGAGTTTTGGATTTACCCTAACCCTAGCACATCGGTCCCACCGAGTTGATCCAGTCGGTCCCACTGAAAACCCTAACGGTCACTATCTTTGCTGAATCGGTCCGACCAAGTTTATCCATTCGGTCCCACCGAGATTGGCAAGTTGTGTAACAGTTAGATTTTGTGTGGAGGCTATATATACCCCTCCACCATCTCTTCATTCGTGAGAGAGCCATCAGAATAAACCTACACTTCCAACCTACTTTTTCTGAGAGAGAACTACCTACACTTGTGTTGAGGCCAAAATATTCCATTCTTACCATATGAATCTTGATCTCTAGCCTTCCACAAGTTGCTTTCCACTCAAATCTTATTTCCACCAAATCCATATCATGTGAGAGAGAGTTGAGTGTTGGGGAGGCTATCATTTGAAGCACAAGAGCAAGGAGTTCATCATCGACACACCATTTGTTACTTCTTGGAGAGTGGTGTCTCCTAGATTGGCTAGGTGTCACTTGGGAGCCTCCGACAAGATTGTGGAGTTGAACCAAGGAGTTTGTAAGGGCAAGGAGATCGCCTACTTCGTGAAGATCTACCGCTAGTGAGGCAAGTCCTTCGTGGGCGACGGCCATGGTGGGATAGACAAGGTTGCTTCTTCGTGGACCCTTCGTGGGTGGAGCCCTCCGTGGACTCGAGCAACTGTTACCCTTCATGGGTTGAAGTCTCCATCAACGTGGATGTACAATAGCACCACCTATCGGAACCACGTCTCAAAAATCTACGTGTCTCCAAATTGCGTTTGCACACTCCAATCCCATCCCTTTACATTCTTGCAAGTTGCATGCTTTACTTTCCGCTGCTCATATACTCTTTGCATGCTTGCTTGATATGTATTGAGATTGTTAAACTTGTGCCAAAACTCCACTTCAACTTAAAGAATTTAAAAACTGTAACTTTTAGCACTTAGTGTCTAATCCCCCCCCTCTAGACACCTCTTCTCGATCCTTTTAGTGAGTTTAATGTAGGTGATTATGCATTGCTATATAACTCTCGTTTAAGATTTTTTGCAGGAAAACTTCTCTCTAAATGGGAAGGTCCTTATGTTATCGAGGAGGTCTATCGTTCCGGTGCCATAAAAATCAACAACTTCGAAGGCACAAATCCGAAGGTGGTGAACGGTCAAAGAATCAAACATTATATCTCAGGTAATCCTATAAATGTTGAAACCAGTGTTATTGAAACTGTAACCCCGGAGGAATACATAAGGGACACTTTCCAGAACGTTTCAGACTTCGAAAGGATTAGGTATGTGGTACGGTAAGTAAACCGACTCCAAAACAGTTCTAATGGCAATCTTTCTCTGTTTTGGAATATTTAGAAAAATAGAAAAATAAGAAGCAGTCCGGGAAGGACACGAGGACTCCACGAGGGTGGAGGGCGCGCCCCCTGCCTCGTGGGCACCTCGTGCGCTCTCCGGACTCCGTTTTCTTGCACGTTACGTATTTTGGTCGGTAAAAATTCATTATATAATCTCCCGAAGGTTTTGACTCATGTATCACGCAGTTGTCCTCTATTCTTGTTTCGAGCTGTTTTTCTGACAGATCTAGATCATCATGACGTCTCCAAGTGCCCCCAAGGACAAGTTTTTCGAGAAGGTTATCAACCCCTACCTCGCGGAAGTGCTGCAACACCCTCAAACCATTGAGATGCATGAGGGGGTGCTGCACATCCGCGATGTTGAGGGACCAAGGAGGACCGGAAGCGTGGAGACAAGGCTCAAGGCAATGGAGCAACAAGTTTTCAAGTGTCAAGAGATGGTGGAACGCGGACTCAACGCCAACCATATGATGATCGCGGAGTTCACCAACAACCACAAGCTGGATGCCAAGAACATTGGGGAGGCCATCTTCAAGCTTCACGAGAAAATCGAGCACCTCCAAGCCCAGATCTATGACCTGCAAAACCAAAACTGTGGGTATGAATATAGATTCGAGAGGATGAGTTTGGCTGCAGATTTGAGGATCCCGGAGACTCGTTCATCCTTCTATGATGGTGAGCCTATGCCTTAGAAGATGAACGACAAGCCTACTTCATCAACAACCCCGTCACCACCACTTATGAGAAAGGAGACTTAATCATATGGGTATGGGTACTCCCCTTGGCAACTGCCAAGCTTGGGGGAGGTGCCCTGGTATCGTATCACCATCACACTACAAAGTTTTTGGAATGATCTAGTTTTGAGTTTTGCTTTATGACACCTCTATGTAATCGAGTCCGTGAGCTATATAATAAAGATTAGTGTTGAGTCAAGGGCTTGATTATCTTGCTATGATCTTGAGTGAATAAAAGAAAAAGAAAGAATAAAAAGAAATAAAAAGAGATCATATTGATCTTATGAAGAGTAATGACTTCACATAGAAAGAGTATGATGATTAAAAGTTGTTGAGAGTTGACAAACATAGCTTTGGTCGTCGTTGCAATTAATAGGAAATAATAAAGAAAAAGAGGTTTCACATATAAATATACTATCTTGGACATCTTTTATGGTTGTGAGCACTCATTAAAATATGACATGCTAAAGAGTTGATGTTGGACAAGGAAGACAACGTAATGGATTATGTTTTCTTATATCTGAAATAAAGTATATTGTCATGGATCATCCAACATGTTGAGCTTGCTCTTTCCCCTCATGCTAGCCAAATTCTTTGCACCAAGTAGAGATACTACTTGTGCTTCCAAATATCCTTAAACACAGTTTTGCCATGAGAGTCCACCATATCTACCTATGGATTGAGTAAGATCCTTCAAGTAAGTTGCCATCGGTGCAAGCAATAAAAATTGCTCTCTAAATATGTATGCCTTATTAGTGTGGAAGAAAATAAGCTTTATACGATCTTGTGATATGGAAGAAATAAAAGCGACAGACTGCATAATAAAGGTTCATATCAAAAGTGGCAATATAAAGTGACGTTCTTTTGCATTAAGATTTTGTGCATCCAACCCTGAAAGCGCATGACAACCTCTGCTTCCCTCTGCGAAGGGCCTATCTTTTACTTTTATCTCCTACCTTATGCAAAATTCATGGTGATCTTCACCTTTCCTTTTTACATTTTATCCTTTTGGCAAGCTCAGAGTGTTGGAAAGATCCTGATATATATATACGCGCTATTCGTCACCCTGGGTGAGAAATAGTTATTCTTCACTCCCCCTCTATTTTACCATCAATGCACCGTAATTTTACGTTCCATAAGTTTTGTCTTATTTTCGACGCAAAAAGGGACCGTAACAAAAAATATAATCATCGTAAAAAATATTTTATGTTATGTAAAATTACAAACGTAAAAACATAGTCTAAAATACACATAAACTGCAAATTTTCTTGTCTAATGACCTATATTTTTATTTTCTTATGTCAAATTTTACGTAGTGAATCAATAGGAATGTAACTATTTGAATTCGAAACATAATTTAATTATGAAATGATCGTAAGATTACCTCGGGTGAAAAATAACTTATTCTGCACCCTAGGTGATGAATAGTAACTATATATATATATATATATATATATATATATATATATATATATATGGGTAACGCTATTCTAAGCGTGAGTGTAGAATAGCTTATTCTACACCCCCTAGTAACGCTATATACAAAATCTATTAAAACGATGTACAAAATGTAGTAATTCGGAAAATATTTTTTTATCACCCAAGTTTGTAATTTACTATATTTTTACGAAAATTGCTACATTTTACACAGTGTGTTACTATATTTTGTATATACCATTACTGGGGTGTAGAATAAGCTATTCTACACTCACGCTTAGTTTAACGTTACTATATAATTTAATTATAGAAACTCTATTAGTGGCCTAGGGTGAAGAATAAGTAATTCTTCACCCTGGTCGATTGTTCGCGCCACGGTGTGGCTCAACCCAGGATGAATGAAAGTAAAGTTTTACCCAAAATTGTATCCTACCGTCGTAAGATTACTTTGTCATCGGAAGCGGTTCACTAGCCATGGTGACGAGCTAGCCTACTCCCCTGTACAGTTTTCAATTAGATGCGAATGGTTTCGACTGTGAACGGCGACTAGCGGGCGGCGACCGGCGGGTGGGCTCGATGGTGCGGTGCTCGGCGGAGGATTCACTCGCTTCCCTGTCCATCTCCCTCCCGTCCTCTCGTGTGACCTGGAGGCCTACAATGGCGGCGGGGGCGGAGCGTACTACAATTTCGACTGCCGCGGTGACCCCTCCCAAATCCACCCCACTGTTGTGTCAACGTAGGCTCCTGTGATAGCCAATTTCACCGGAGAATACGTCTGTGACAGCCGTCCTTTGTAAGTACGCGTGCTCTCGCTATCCCTTTCTCTAACCCTAGTATTCCCCTATTATTTTTCCATCCATCTCGTTCTGTTGGATGCCGAGGAAGGAAACCGATGCTTTCTACTGTATTTTCTTAGGCAAAACCAGTGCTTTCAATTTCTAGTGTTCTTGCCTTTATTCCTCGATCTGGAAGCTCAGTTAATCTAGGTCTTGTTTTTGTCTTCCTCGATCTGGAAGCTCAGTTAATCTAGTTCTTGTTTTTGCCTTCCTCGATCTGGAAGCTCGATTTCAAATTGGATTGTAAAAGTTCCTCCTCCGCCTCTTCTTTCAGATGCCCGTGTTTTCTAAGATCTGAGATTGATAGCAACTTTATTAGCTTGAGGCTTATTTGCGTGATAACAAACATGGGTACATATATGAACAGTGGCGGTACTGCAAAAAGGAGCTTCTGATGAGGGAGATCAAGAAGAGTTTGTACCTTGTCCATGGAAATGGGATGGCACCATCTCAATGGAGGAAAAGAATTGTCATGTCAATGGCAAAGAGGACGAGGAGCAAAAGGCTCCTGAGGAGGAGGAAGAGCACAAGACAAGATTATCTTATTTGATCCAGCCAAGGGTGATAGCTCTGTTTCTTCTCTGCTTTTGATGAACTATTCCCTCCTTCCTTCGAGCTCCATTATTTTGAGCAAATTGGCCTGGCCCTGCTTAATCAATTAATTTCTCATGGAAGGAAGAAAATACTGAAATTTAAATTTGTTACCCTTCCTCGATGGAGGCTGCATTATTTTCTTGAGCAGATAACTCCTATTCCATTGTAGGTTCTCTACTTGCTAGATGAGAGAGAAAAATGGTTGTTCTGAAAAAAGTGTGATTAATTAGACAAGATGACTTGTTTACTTGTAGTTAGTAGCTGCTACTTTGGATGATGATTTACTCATATAGTTAGCTGTTGTAATTCGCTAGTTTTTCACTAGTCATTTGGTAACAGAAGAAAGTTAAACTCCATGCCTCTGTATCGAAGGATGCAGGAACAGTAAGGAACCTCAGTTTACAAAGAAATACGCATGATATCAATGTGAATGCCTGATGCTTCGTTTTTGACACCGGTCAAAGCTAGCTAGCATATATAGTCATGGTAATAGCACATATTCCAAAGGTAGGCATGACTCTTAGTTGATTTCTATTGTGGATACTTATTAATTCAAACTTTAAGCATATACTGTCTTTTCTTCTGAAGCTGCATGATGCGTCCTTTTTCTCCTCATTTAAGATCCAAGCTGCAGAGGTGACTCATAATATAGGGCTGGATATTTTCTTGCCACTCACAACATATCAACATATTAAACTCAGTTACGCGGTTTGTAGACATTCATTATATTAACCGCCAGTTTCCCAACCTGACACTCTAACAGTTGATTATGTCTACTAACTTGGACACCGTAAAGGGAGATTGCCTAATTATGCTGCACTCTATTTTTTTGTAACTTCTATGTACATCGTGTTACTTTCTATGCTTCTTTCTGTAGTTTGATTTCTTTTGTGGCTCATTTTATGGCTGAGGTAATTTAGATAGACTTTCAGTACACAAAAAATCACACTAATATAGGTTATTTACTATCTTTATTATGTTGCGGGTTACTCGAATGGCTAGACATGGCTATAGGCTCTCGAGTAAACTGGGCACTGACCTGCAAAATCTGCGTTGCAATAAATTACCTTTCTATTAGATTTACTGATCTAATACAGTTTATCAATTTAAGTTCTCCCCTCATCTTCTTGGTTGCAACTTGCAACTCTGGATTTCTTTGAATACAACTTTTAGACCACCCACAAAGTATAACATCCAAAACTCCCTCAAAATATGACACTTACCAGACTTCTTTCATGACAACAGGAAACATACTTATAGACAACTCAAATACAAAAGTGTGATCATAGATTGAAAATTGATCTTTACTTGTTTGCCACTCCCAAATTCTCCTCACAGAGAACAAATATTTCAACATTTCCATTTTCATGTTATTCCTTGCATATATTCGTTTTGAAAGAATGAAGGATGGTTTTTTATTTATGGCAGTTCAGCTAATGCCATTAAAATTTAGTGATTAGTATTTAACTGCCTCTCAGATTCAGCCATTACAATTTTTATTCAGTCTCCCTTTTGATCCAGCCATGACAACATGTCGATGTGCTCTTGTGTCTTGATGGAAGAACATGGTATGAAGCAATGGTGTCCCTGTGCATAACAAAATCAATTGGTTTAAACTACAGATCTTTCTATCAGTGCATAATGCAGAAACGATGTAAGTATTGTTTTTTGTACTTGTAAAAGAACTTGTTATGTTCCTCTGATTATTTCAGGTGTTTGCTTTTACAAGTCAATCAGTACGTATGATTTGAGGGATTATATTTGATATAGTGAATCAGAAATATGTTTTAAGTTCAATTTAATTTTTAGATCATATAACTTGTCTCGTATTTCTGAAATGAGCAATCTTATTCTTCAACTTGCAGATTTTGTACTGGCTAAATGTTATTTTCTTTGTCAAGTTCTTGTACTGTTTCCTGATTCTCATGGAGATGCTGTGGTTTCTTGCTGATCCAGTTCCAAAAGAATGTATATATCTCCATCTAGTGTTGTTTCTTGCTGTGGTTTGCTTAAATATTTTTCTTCAGTTATGTAATCAGTTCTCCTTTTCCTTGTGCCGCTGGCCATTTTTTTAGAAAACAGGCACAATAAGCGCCCGACTTTAAATTATTAAAGCAAAGAACGGCCAGAGTACCAAATTGTTGAAGTTGTACAGAACAAAACGGAAAAGCTGGCCATTGACACACTTGGGAAAGCTTATCATTGTTATAGATGGTCCTTCCCAGTTCTCTACGTGTGTTGTTATCTTGCTGGGCAGCAGGGCAGGGATGAAACAAGACAACAACATATTGCTTCATGTTTGATTTTATTCGACTCGCTATTTGCTTCATGTCTTAACCTCCTTTGAGCATCTGTTGCTTCCATTTTGTGCAGTTGCTGATGTAAAGGAATGCAGTTCTAAGCAAAGCGATATGATCATCATATCAAGTGGGCATCGATGCCATTATGTAGTTTCTCTTGTCAAGGTATACCACGTGTGGATTATAATTATCTCTGATTCGAATTGTATGCACACAAAGCTTCACATGTTATTACTGGTATATACAAAGACTGTACTCTATGGTGGCCTATTTGTGATGCTGCATGATTTTCTAGGCACATTAAGCCTTCTTTGTGATTCCCTTACAATCACCTCGGAACATGCTTGTTGCTAATGAAAATATGTATTTTGACATTAGGTATTTGAAATTCAATTAGTGGAGCAACGAGAATCTTGCAATAAGGCTTAAGCTCCTACTTTACGTGGCCTCCAAAATTTGGTACACGCTAAATCTGAAAATGGATTAGTACAGTTTCTGGAAAAGAAAATGAATTAGCGTGCCCAGCAAAAAAAAGGATTAGTGTGGGACGTGCTCCTATTTTACTTTGGGCCGAGATTTCTTACCTTGCTCTCATCAAATTTCTTACGGCCGCACGCGGGCTGACTCCATGCCTGCGCTATTTTCACTTACGGAGAGGTTCAGAATCATACGGCGGTGGTTGGAATCTTACAGCTGTGATTCCAAAAGAAAAAATGGAAATCTTACGGCGGTAGTTGGAATTCCTACGTAGCTTTCTAATGTAATCTTACGCCATTGGTTGCAAACTTGGTTCATGAGGGGTGTGCACGACGCACCAGATGGCTGGGGTGAGGAAGAATATTCTTCACCCAGGGTGACGAATAGCGCGATCCTATATATATATATATAATTGGATGTAAGTTAGTATGAACTATTATTGTTAATATAACCTAGAGGTAAAAGGTTGGGAGGCAAAACTATAAGCCCATATCTTTCTCTGTGTCCGATTAAAACTCTGTAACCATAAGTATTGCGTGAGTGTTATCAATTGTGAAAGACTACATGATAGTTGAGTATGTGGGCTTGCTGAAAAGCTCTGACATAGACTCTTTTGATGATATGATAAATTGCAATTGCTTCAATGACTGAGATTATAATTTGTTAGTTCTCAATAAAGTTTCTGATTCATACTTTGCATTGTGAATAGATTATTACTTGAGCATAAGAGATCATATGACATTATCCATATATGTTGCTGTTTTAAGAATGATCATGATGCCATCATGTCCGTATTTTATTTTATCGACACCTCTACCTCTAAACATGTGGACATATTTATCGTTATCGGCTTCCGCTTGAGGACAAGCGAGGTCTAAGCTTGGGGGAGTTGATACGTCCATTTTGCATCATGCTTTTATATCGATATTTATTGCATTATGGGCTGTTATTACACATTATGTCACAATATTTATGCCTATTCTCTCTTATTTTACAAGGTTTACATAAGGAGCGAGAATGCCAGCAGCTGGAATTCTGGGCTGGAAAAGGAGCAAATATTAGAGACATATTCTGCACAACTCCAAAAGTCCTGAAACTCCACGGAAGTTATTTTTGGAAATAATAAAAAATATTGAGCGAAGAAAATACCAGAGGGGGCCCACACCCTGGCCACGAGGGTGGGGGCGCGCCCTACCCCCTGGGCGCGACCCCCAGCCTCGTGGGCCCTCTGTTGGCCCTCCGGTGCCCATCTTCTGCTATATGAAGTCTTTCGTCCGAGAAAAAATTATAGGCAAGCTTTCGGGGCGAGACTCCGCCGCCACGAGGCGGAACCTTGGCGGAACCAATCTAGTGCTCTGGTGGAGCTGTTTTGCCGGGGACACTTCCCTCCGGGAGGGGGAAATCATCGCCATCGTCATCACCAACGCTCCTCTCATCGGGAGGGGCCCAATCTCCATCAACATCTTCACCAGCACCATCTCCTCTCAAACTCTAGTTCATCTCTTGTCTCCAATTCTTGTCTCTATGTCTGGGATTGGTACCTGTAGGTTGCTAGTAGTGTTGATTACTCCTTGTAGTTGATGCTAGACGGTTTATTTGGTGGAAGATCATATGTTTAGATCCTATATGCATATTAATACCCCTCTGATTATGAACATGAATATGCTTTGTGAGTAGTTACGTTTGTTCCTCAGGACATGGGAGAAGTCTTGCTATTAGTAGTCATGTGAATTTGGTATTCGTTCGATATTTTGATGAAATGTATGTTGTCTCTCCTCTAGTGGTGTTATGTGAACGTCGACTACATGACACTTCACCATTATTTGGGCCTAGAGGAAGGCATTGCGAATTAATAAGTAGATGATGGGTTGCTAGAGTGACAGAAGCTTAAACCCTAGTTTATGCGTTGCTTCGTAAGGGGCTGATTTGGATCCATATGTTTCATGCTATGATTAGGTTTACCTTAATACTTATTTTGTAGTTGCGGATGCTTGCAATAGGAGTTAATCATAAGTGGGATGATTGTCCAATTAAGGACAGTACCCAAGCACCAGTCCACCCACATATCGAATTATCAAAGTACTGAACGTGAATCATATGAACGTGATGAAAACTAGCTTGACGATAATTCACATGTGTCCTCGGGAGCGCTTTCTTCTATATAAGAGTTTGTCCAGGCTTGTCCTTTGCTACAAAAAGGATTGCGCCACCTTGCTGCACTTTATTTACTTTTGTTACTTGTTGCTCGTTACAAATTATCTTATCAAAAAAACTATCTGTTACCTATAATTTCAGTGCTTGCAGAGAATACCTTGCTGAAAACCGCTTATCATTTTCTTCTACTCCTCGTTGGGTTCGACACTCTTACTTATCAAAAGGACTATGATAGATCCCCTACACTTGTGGGTCATCACGGTCTTTGAGGGTCGTGGCCCCACCACAATGATCAGAAGCGGTCGTATGCCACCATGTGCAGCTCTCACATGATCCCTCCATCAACGTCTGTGTCACTGCGATAAATGGAGGCCATCTCCTCCATCTGGTTCATCGCATCCCACGGAGGGCATCATCATCCCCATGACTCCCTCACCTCGGCACGACCCCCAAAACAACAAGGGAGGGGGTGTGATTAGTTGGAGTGGAAGGCGTGCTCCCTCAAAATTCTATGTAGTCACTACTGCCCTCGCTAGGGTGGGAGCAGCTAGAGAGTGTGCCTCTTCCTGGTGCGGTGAATTTTTATATGCATCTGTGGTCATGGTTGAAGATGTCCTCGCCACGGTCCTCTCGGGAGATGAATTCAAGGAGCCAAATCGGCCCTGGGCGACAACATGGTGAATGCATGTAGTCCTGGAGCATGATGATGCCAACATGGTGGATGAGTCAGGAAGGGTGAGATCACAAATCAGGAATTTCCGAATCGAGGGGTTTTAATGATGTCTTCCACACCTCCTTAATGGGATTGTTTCTACGCTGGTTGTTGTCGTGTTCATAGGCTATGTAGTGTTGCATCAAGTGCACTTGTTGTTTCCTTTATTTTGGGGTTAACATGAGTGGGCTTTTAGTCGATATAAAAAATATTACTAGAAAGCCTTATTAAAGGGTCATTTATGGTTGCATGAAATGTGGAAAGTTTAATCTCACGTAGAGGGTGGATGGGAGTTGACACCAACATATCAGGGATTATCTCCTATTAGAATATGAGAGGATGGTACAACAACGCGTGCTCTAATTCACTTGACTCACCGATCAGACTGATTTGTAGGTCTGTTACAAATCTAATTGTGATTATTCATCCTCGTCCTATCCGAGTGGTTAAGGAGGAGCAGAGGCAACACTGTATGATGCTCTCGGCTTGAGACTAGGCTTTTGAAACCACGCCTCATCCGTATATGCACCGGTGATGAGAGATAAAAAAAATTGGGAGCGTCTCGGTCCTACTACTCGACTACTTCCCCTATGACACAATGACTTTAATACTACAAAGCCGATCTGAACTGACCCCTCATCACTAACAGGCCATGGGAGGCACATTAGTGATGAAGCCTTGGAGGCTTTGCTGGGCAGATATCACTAACATGACATTTTAGAGGTTGGTTAGTGATGATTGTTTCGCGCCAAACCCCGATGCCTGGTTGTTATCTATGTTTGTCCCATCCATGATATCGTGTAAAGATTGATTGGCTAGTCCTGCCGGTGGGGCATTGGTAAGGTTGATGCGGCCCTTTATAACCAAATCCTTCCCGCCCCAATCACCCACTCCAAACCCTATAGATATCCTTGCTGAGCCCGATTCCAACTAGTCTAAATCAACCTCGACACCTTGGCGCGACTTCTCTCCTTCCCATGATCCTCCATCTACCCCCCTTGGATCCATCCTGAAGCGTCTACGTCGATCCATCTTGACGACTTTGCAGACGCCCTCCTACCATGTGCCATGTCATCGACAACGCCATTGCGGCCCAACCGTTGCCATCCCAACCCGGTCATGGTCGTAGTGTTCTACTATCGGGTAAACCACGCCATTGAGTGTGGTCGTAATCCTGGCATTATCGTGAACATCTTTCGACATGGCAGGGACCTCGGTGGTGAGCTCCTTTACGTCATATAGGTCATATATCTCTTATAATCTTGTTCCAAGGAGTTTTCTATATTACTATGTTTGGATTTTGCTATATTTCGATATAATAAATTTGATATTATTGAGTGATATGTGTTAGGAGTTTGCTATATTACTATGTTTGGATTATACTATATTGCTACATCATAAATTTGATCTAATTAAGTGCTATGTGCTAGGAGTTTGCTATATTACTGTGTTTGGAATCTAGGATTCCTGTTGTACCAACATCTACACGAACTTTTGACCAAATTTGCACTAAAAAGTTAGACAATGACAATATGCAAAGTAAAAAGTAACGGAAGCACTATTTCATTCTTATCTTTCATATATATGGTCGTGCTATTCGTCACCCTGGGTGAGGAATAGTTATTCTTCACCCCCCTTGATTTTGACATCAATGCACCGTATTTTTACGTTTCGTAAATTTTATCTTATTTCATACATAAAAAGAAAATGTAAGAAAATATCTACTCGCCGTAAAAAATATTTTATGTGACGTAAAATTACGAATGTAAAAACATAGTATAAAACATACATAAAATGTGATTTTTCGGGTCTTATAACCTATATTTTTGTTTTTAATACCAAGTTTTACATATTGAATCAATATGCATTTAACTATTTATATTCTAAACGTAATTTATTTAGGAAGCGGTCGTAAGATTACCTCGGGTGAAGAATAACTTATTCTGCACCCTCGGGTAACATGATCATTTCATAATTAAATTACGTTTCAAATTCAAATAGTTACATTCTTATTTATCAATTACGTAAAATTTGACATAAAAAATAAAAATATAGGTCATAAGACAAGAAAATTTGCAGTTTATGTGTATTTTAGACTATGTTTTTACGTTTGTAATTTTACATAATATAAAATATTTTTTACGGTGATTATATATTTTCTTACGGTCCCTTTTTGCATCGGAAATAAGACAAAACTTACGGAACGTAAAATTACGGTGCATTGATAGTAAAATAGAGAAGGATGAAGAATAATTATTCTCACCCAGGGTGATGAATAGCACGACCCTATATATATATATATATATATATATATATATATATATATATATATATATATATATATATAGGCATTACAAATTTAATAGCCATGTAGAGTTAATATATATATATATATGGTATTAAGTATAGCAAATGAGTATGTTGTTTATTTTCTATGAACACGGGAGAACACACATCGTTGCTAGTGTACTTCACAACTCTTTTTTTGTAAGAGTATTTTGTGAAGTGCACCTAAAATGGCATAGCAACAACGTTGCTCTATCTTAGGTCATTAGGTGCACTACACAAAAAGAAGGGAGTGCAATTTGAGCTACCAACCTTGAAGGAGAGAAATTAAGGGTATTTTGCATTTAGTTAAAGGATTCATTGGAAGGTGAAATATGCAGTGTCAGGTTTGCTGAGGCCGCAATACTTCTCGCTCAACAATGTTACTGGTTCTTTCACATCAAGACTATTCTCTCCATTATCACTTGAATATTTTGCCCCAAGAAATTTGGACATGTGACAATTTATGTAAGGCAATTATGGTGGATGCGATTATGCATTGTGCATGTGATAACTATGTACAACAATGCATCTATAGTTGCATTGTTAGTACATTGCTAACAATGCAACCCTAGGTTTCTTAACCTAGAAAGTGTGATCACTGTGCGGTCATAGCTTTTTGGTTGGTCGGTGATGACCTTTCAGGTTGCTTCTTGAAAATCGTCACCGATCGATCAGTTGATGAGTGATTTCGTGTCATCATTGACCCAGAATCACGGACGGGTCTAAGGCACCTCAGTGATGACTACTTTTTGGCCAGTTAGTGTTGACTGGACTTGTAGTAGTGCTTCTTCTACTATGTCAAGTTCATCTCCATGGCTAGCGGCAATAAAGTCAAGGTTACGGTCATCCCAAACCAGATTGTATGTTCATATCACCATGTTATTGGTTCATGCTTTTTATGGTTCGTGCAAATATTGTAGATATAGATGGGCCGGCCCATGTACAAATGTTGTGCGTGCCCTGTAACTGTAACAATGTCGAACTGACACACGCATAAGAGCTGAATAGGAATTGCCCAAATTTTTGACTGACTACAGAAAAAAAATTGAGGAATAACTGGGTTCATAAGCATGATATGTTTCGCATAATGCGACGTGGTAGCCAGCTCCACCCAGTCGCACCCTACAGGAGTCGGTGATGGGCCTGGTCATTATGGAAGTTTTTTCGTCATCTGAACATTATCATGATGCCATGTTGACATAATGCAATATTTTCTTTTTTATTTATATTTTAAGTGAATATATTAAAAAAGATTAAATTTACATTCAAAAATTTAAAACCATGAATTTGAAAAAATGTCAACATGGTATAAAATCTTTTCCTCATTTCAGTAAAAATGCATGTGTGTTTAAAAAAAATAAGTATACAATGTAAAACAATGTTTTGCATAGTATTAAAAATGTACATGATATCTTAAATTTTTTTACCGCATTTAAAAAATGTTGTGACATTTAAAAAATTGAAGAAAACCAATAAAAACATAAAAACAAGAAAGAAAATGAAAACCAAAGCAAACCAATTAAAAAGAATGAAAATAGTGATACTCGAGAAGGAAACAAAGAAAAACGAAAAAACCGAGAAAAGTAACAAAGAAAAAAAAAGCAAAAAAACCCATCAAAACCAAGAAAGGAACAAAGAACAACAAAAAATAAGAAAGAATGTTGAAAACCAATGAGAAAACAAAGAAAAATAGAAAACCATAAAGAAACTGAGAAAACCCAAAGAAATACATAAGCAAAGAAAACCAGAACCCGATCGAACGTTTAATAGCCAGATATAGCTCCCGGGTTTATGGACTTGATTGGCCTATGTTTATTAGGCTCAGTTTAGCCCAGCCCATGAATGAAAAGAAAGGGATCTAAAGTAATTAGTCCAGCCCAAGCATCAGTACGTGAGCGCGAGCTCGCTCCCCTCTGCCGTCTCCAAACTCTCCACCACCCAAACCAAATCCTCGCCAATGGCGCCACTACTCTTCCAAACCCACACGGCCGCGCAAACCTTCGCGCCGAGCCCGCGCGGCAACCGCCGCCTCGCTCCCGCCGCGCCCCACGCCGTCGGATTCCTCCGCGCCCTCTTCCCGGCCCGCCCGCCGCCGGCCAAGGCCGAGCTCCTCCGCCTCATCGCCGACCAGGGCCGCGGCCTCGAAACCCAGTCCGACCCGTCCCGCCTCGCGGACATCGTCTCCTGCATAGACGCCCTCGCTGCCTCCGCCCCGGACGCCGACACCGTATCGGACGCCGCCAAGCTCTCCGGCACCTGGCGCCTCCTCTGGACGACCGAGCAGGAGCAGCTCTTCATCGTGCGGAACGCCCCCACCTTCCGCACCGCCGCCGGCGACGTGCTCCAGGTCATCGACGTTCCAGGTGGGAGCCTCAACAACGTCATCACCTTCCCGCCCTCTGGCGCGTTCGTCGTGAACGGGAGCATCGAGATCCAACCACCCCAGCGAGTAAATTTTCGGTAGGACCTGATAACCTTTTTCTGTTGTTTAACAACTGCATTCCTGTTATGTCAAGGCGATATCGATGTTTATCATTTGCAGGTTTACACGTGCTATGCTGAAGGGGGGCAATTGGGAGGTTCCCTTCCCGCCATTTGGGAAAGGATGGTGAGTGCACAAGAGTTTGTTTGTTTGTTTGTTTGACATTAGCTTTACAAAACCATGTGAAAAGAACAAGATGTAAGCACAGAGACTTGGCGATTCAGTTTAATCACTCTCCTAAGATCAGAAGACTTAAATTCTGTTTCACTGAGAGAAATTGTGAGAAAATTTGTATGAGTAAGAATCAGATGAATCGATTGGAATTTCATAGAGATTCTAAGCCTCTGTGCCTAATGAATAACTTCCAAGTCTAACATTGTTTATCTCATCCTCACACCAACCTCTTGCAAACCTCCTTGCCAAGCCTCTTGAAATCTTTGGCAATAAAAGATCCGCCGTGGTTGATCCGTAAAAGTCGGATTGTTTCTTTTCTTCTTGGAAGATGGGGTGACACAGTTTCTGACTTCCAGATTCAGTTAGGTCCTTACATAGAAATAAGAGGAGATTGAGCAAATGATCAGGGATTTAGGAGCCTTTCTCACCACCAGATTTGTAAATGGTGTCTTCAATTCTTCTCATTATTATTTTTCTGGAAGAACAGGAGGGGAAGAATCTAGGCATGGAAGGCAGAATGCTTTATCGGGAAAATGATTAGCGGTCTCACATGGTATTGTCATGTTGCTAGACAAATCAACTAACTTGAGAAATGGAGATTGGCTAGACATTACTGGATTTGGTTGGCCCGAATCCAAGTCTGCTATGCCTATATTTATATATCCATGCAATTTTGCAAATACAACTCAATTTATTCATCTAAATGACACGGGTATCTGAGTAAGATATGGGAGGATTCAAGGTGATAATTTTCAGACTAGAAGCTAGATGTGTAAGATCAACCGTTTTCATGCCCTTCTTTCCTTGTCTATATATTGTTAGGAGATAGGACATGGGAGAAAAGCTTAATCAACCTTAACTTGGTTCTTCTTCAGACAGTGAGCTAGAAAATAACAAATTTAATGTGGCCCTTTGGGTCCTTTTATTTATTTGAGCACCAGGTATTCTCAATACACATGGTAAATTACTAATGAAGACCAAAAGGCTAAATACTTATGTAATGTTAAACTGGCATTGATCCTTCCCTCTGCATATTACTGTTAACGATGTCAAACAGAATATTTCGCTTTCCTGCAATGATATTTCCATTATCTTCATTTTCAGGTTTGATACTGTCTATTTGGACGATGAGATCCGTGTAGCGAAGGACATAAGGGGGGACTATTTAGTTGTCGAGCGTGCTCCATATTCTTGGAATGGATAGTTGCTAAATTTTTGGTGGGTGCTTATCCACTCACACTTCATATTATGTGCGTAGAGACAAAAGATTTGCAGGACCTCATAATTTCCGAGCAAGTCTTTACCATTTACTAGGCCCTTCATTTTACTACACGACTAGCTGAATTGCTCGTGCAGGTATGCAGCTAGATACTCTACAATAGGTAATACCTATTAGATACGTATGTATATGTTTGAAAATAGCACTGTAGTTTCTTCTGGTTGGAAATCAAGTTGTAAATCTTATGCAACTTCAGCACTTTAAAGATATATCTGATTAAAATGTGTTACTCCCATAAAAGAGGAAGATCCGCACTGCTTACTTTAGTGAGTCCAATTAGCAGTGCAGATCTTCCTCTTTTATGGGATTTTTTTCCAGCATTTCAGAGTGAATGTGGATTTAACCATGTTAGTAATATGAAAGGTATCATGCTCTGTATGGTTTTTCCTTTTGACAAAATAGCCATAGTGTGTTGCTAAAGATGGTTGGATAAACTTCAACCACATAAATATACAAAGATCTAGTGGTGGGGGTTTGGAAAATGCATGGTAAGTTCAATTTATGCGGTACATGCAATATTCTTCTTCCAAAAATTGGTTAAGACTTCAAAGTCAGTAATATTGTACAAATATATTAAACAGCAGGCTCCAAGCATATGCTGGTTATGCCCATCAAGTTGTAAAACGCCTCAATTGCAGTATGAAATGTTCAGGAACTGTCAGACTTCTTAAGCTTGGTATATAATTGTCATGGCCATGATAGTATAATTGCCAAATTGCAGCTATTTTGTTAGTATAATTGTGCATGTCAGATTTAGGTTTTGTTGAACTGGGTGAAGTATAGCTTGAGGAATAGGTAGCATTTGATGCCTGTCCTCATTTGAGTCAGGTCAATGTTTCATTTTTCACAAGAAGATTGTATGTGGTGTTTCAATATTGCTTTCTCTTTGGGAGAAGTGGCAAATCTACAGTTGCAAACTTAGCAGAGAGGAAAATTAAGATGTCTGATCTGTAACCACTTACCATGTTATCCAAGGCCCATGATAACTATGCTACAAGTCAAGCGTGTCTCAGGTACAGTGTTACGTTGTTCATTATCTACAAATAACTAAGATGAGATCAGTTGCATTGAATCCCTTTCTGATTGATACATGTGTGACATTTCAGAGAATTCAGGCCATTGTGTTTACTATTATGATTAATTATATATGCATATTTTTGTATTTGGGGAAACAAAATCTACACTTAAGGTTCGCTGCAACTTGTGAGAAATTATTGACTATTGTACATTCCTTTGTCTAAGAGCAACTCTAGCGAAGTCGACATATCAGGCTCATTGGCATAATACCCGTTGATGCGACGATTCTGGTAAAAAATGTACTCAGTTGCCATAAGCCTCCCGATTGGCATGAAAGTCTGCAATGTGTCTTTTGTCACCATGATAAGATAATAAAATATTTAATTTCCAATGCAAATTGGCTCGTTTTATATGGTCACTCCAGATAGCTTCTGGTTTGTATCTTCCTTATAGTGTTGCTAATGTATTTGGCAACTGGTTTTTTTTCAAAAAGGGACGCTTTATTACTTAAATACATCTGGCTACTGCATAGTTAAGATGCACATAGCCAAACAATGTCCTCTCATTCAAACAAAAAATAAAAAGGCAAAATATAAAGAAACATGTGGAGTCCTTATAACGCCTAAAGCGGAGGGGAGGGGGGTCAATCCTAAGATCATGCTGCCACCCATGTTGGATAAAAGTATCCCTCGTTGTAGCCTCCGATCGTGTACACACCTTCATAAACATATCTCAATTCTCCACGCCATGTAGAGAGGATCATAAACGAAGAGTCTCGATACATCTGTAGATAACGTGCATAAGAGAAGTATTTTTTTGTTAAAAACCTTATCATTTCTACATAGCCAAAGCCACCAAATAACGGCAAGCGCTCCCACCCTGAGAAGAGTTCTAAACTTGTGATCAATCCCATGTAGCCAATTACCAAATTCATTAGCAACGCTACAAGGAGGATACAAGCCAGAAGCTATTTGGATGACTGACATATAGAACGAGCCAATTTGCATTGAAAGAATAAATGTTTTATTGTCTCATCATGGTGACAAAAGACACATTTTGGACTTCCATGCCAATTCCTCTTAATAAGGTTATCTTTAGTAAGAATGACTCCACGACAAAGATACCATGCAAAGATTTTATTCTCAAGCGGTATCTTCATCTTCTAGATCTTCTTGTTACTATCAACTGGCAAGTCAGGCTGGATTAACCCTCTATACATGGATTCCACTGAGAACTGACCATTCCTATGTAGGTCCCATCGGAATACATCGGACCCATGTGACAATTGCACTGTGGACAACCGCTGCAGCGGGGTGTTCCACGATTGGAGTATGGGTCCAATTAAATCCCTTCTGAAGGTCACCCTTGGCGGAAATGATTCCATTACCGTGGCGATAATATCACCCTTGGCTCGCATCCAAATAGGTCGGCGTACAGGTGAGCCTCATCTTGAGTCTCGCCAAAGCAAAACAATTCACTTTTATAAAAATTGATCTTAAGACGAATGCTGATAAAATTAATTTAAGATTTCTCTCTTTCTTGAGGTCATGATCCATGAAGAGAATCATATCATCGGCATACTGAAGTATAGAGAGACCACCGTCAACTAGATGATTTACCGCCCCATCAATTTATCCATCATCCTTGGCACGCTCAATCATGAATGCTAGCATATCCGCCACTATATTGAATAGATAGCGAGTCACCTTGTTGCAATCCCTTCTTCGTTTGGAAATAGCGGCCAATGTCATCATTGACCTTAATGGCAACACTACCTCCTAAAACGAAGCTATGGATCATAGCGCGCCACTCAGTAGAAAATCCTTTCATTTTGAGAGTATGTTGAAGAAATGTCCATTTGACTTTGCCATAAGTTTTTTCAAAGTCTATTTTAAGGACCGCCCCATTCAACTTTTTTTTATGTAATTCATGGATAGTTTCATGAAGGATAACAACACCATCTAGGATGGAAGAAGTGAGCCTAGCTCACTTGGCTAGTGGAGTGGATGTACAACCCAGCCACCCAGGTTCAAGTCCTCGCAGGCGCGAATTTGGGTTCTTATTATTTTAAAAAAACTCGTTGTGGGGGGCTTCCCCCATCGCTTTCCTTTAAAAAAACATCTAGGATGTGTCCACCTTGCATAAAAGTTGTCCGTGAAGGACGAACCACATGTTCAGCTATTGAATTTAGCCTAATAGTCGCAACCTTTGTGAATGTTTTAAAACTAACATTAAGGAGGCAAATAGGTCTATATAGTTGTATCCTTTTAGCCTCATTAACCTTAGGTAATAAAATAATATCACTGACGTTTAAATGAAACAAATCTAGTTGGCCAGCATGTAGGTAGCTAAACAAGAGGAGGAGATCCGGTTTGATGACTTCCCAAAAGTTCTGATAGAACTCCATGGGAAAACCATCCGGACCCGGGGATTTGTTGTGCTCCATTAGCAAAACTGTCTTTCTAACTTCCTCCTCAAAGTATGGTGCTGTTAGAAGGCTATTTTCTGTTGGGGAACGTTGCATGGGAAACAAAAAAAAATTCCTACGCTCACCAAGATCAATCTAGGGGATGCACATCTACGAGAGGAGAGATTGGCTCTACATACCCTTGTAGATCGCTAAGCAGAAGCATTAAGAAATGCGGTCGATATAGTCAAACGTCTTCGTGATCCAATTGTTGGGAACGTAGCATACAATTTCAAAAATGTCCTATGCTCACACAAGATCTATCTAGGAGATGCATAGCAACGAGAGGGGGAGAGTGTGTCCACGTACCCTCGTAGACCGAAAGCGGGAGTGTTTGACAACGCGGTTGATGTAGTCGAACTTCTTCACGATCCAACCGATCTAGTACCGAACATACGACACCTCCGAGTTCAGCACACGTTCAGCTTGATGACGTCCCTTGAACTCTTGATCCAGCAGAGGGTCGAGGGAGAGTTTTGTCGGCACGACGGCATGGTGACGGTGATGGTGATGTGATCCGCGCAGGGCTTCGCCTAAGCACTACGATGCTATGATCGGAGGAGTAAACTGTGGAGGGGTGCACCGCACACGGCTAAGAGAACAATTGTTGTGCTTTGGGGTGCCCCTGCCCCCGAATATAAAGGAGGAGGGGAGGAGGTGGCCGGCCTAGAGGGGCGCGCCATGGGGGGAGTCCTACTAGGACTCCTAGTCCTAGTAGGATTCCCCTTTCCTTTTCGGGAGTGGGAAAGGGGGAAAGGGAGAGGAAGGGAGTAGGAGAGGGAAAGGGGGGCGCCGCCCCCTCCCCTAGTCCAATTCGGACTCCCATGGGGGGGCACCCCTTGTGGGTTGTCCTCCCTCTCTCTATCTATCTCTACCTCTCTCTCTCTCCCGTTGCCCATGAGGCCCATGACTTCCCCCGGGAGGGTTCCAGTAACCCCTCGGCACTCCGGAAAAATATTCGAACCACTCGAAACCATTCCGGTGTCCGAATACCATCTTCCAATATATCAATATTTACCTCTTGACCATTTCGAGACTCCTCGTCATGTCCGTGATCTCATCTGGGACTCTGAACAAACTTCGGTCACCAAAACACATAACTCATAATACAAATCGTCATCGAACGTTCGGTGTGCGGACCCTACGGGTTCGAGAACTATGTAGACATGACCGATGCACATCTCCGGTCAATAACCAATAGTGGAACCTGGATGCTCATATTGGTTACTACATATTCTACGAAGATCTTTATCGATCAAACCGTAATGACAACATAGTTCACTCCCTTTGTCATCGGTATGTTACTTGCCCGAGATTCGATCGTCGGTATCCTCATACCTAGTTCAATTTTGTTACCGGCAACTCTCTTTACTCGTTCCGTAATGCATCATCCCGTAACTAACTCATTAGTCACATTGCTTTCAAGGCTTATAGTGATGTGCATTACGGAGAGGGCCCAGAGATACCTCTCCGATACTCGAAGTGACAAATCCTAATCTTGATCTATGCCAACCCAACAAACACCTTCGGAGACACCTGTAGAGCATCTTTATAATCACCCAGTTACGTTGTGATGTTTGATAGCACACAAGGTGTTCCTCCGGTATTCGGGAGTTGCATAATCTCATAGTCAGATGAATATGTATAAATCATGAAGAAAGCAATAGCAATAAAACTTAACGGTCATCATGCTAAGCTAACGGATGGGTCTTGTCCATCACATCATTCTCCTAATGATGTGATCCCATTCATCAAATGACAATACATGTCTATGGTTAGGAAACTTAACCATCTTTGATTAACGAGCTAGTCTAGTAGAGGCTTACTAAGGACATTGTGTTTTGTTTATGTATCCACACATGTATCAAGTTTTCGGTTAAATACAATTCTAGCATGAATAATAAACATTTATCATGATATAAGGAAATATAAATAACAACTTTATTATTGCCTCTAGGGCATACTTCCTTCACCAATCATGATCCGTCCATGAACTCCCGATCAAGTGCCGAACGGACGACACCTCCGAGTTTAGCACACGTGCAGCTCGGCAGTGTCGTCTCCTTCTTGATGCAGCAAGCGAGAAATAGGGGGTAGATGAGATCGGGACCAACACGACAGTATGGTGATGGTGGTGGCAGCGGAATTCTGGCAGGGCTTCGCCAAGCGCGTACCGGTGAAACGTGGGAGGAGTTGGGAGAGGTAACAGGCAAGGGTCGAAGGGTGGCTGCACCCAACGCCTCCCCACCTTTATATAGGAGTGGAGGGGGCTGGTGGCTTGCCCTCCAAGGCCCTAGGGTCATTGGCCAAAGGGGGGAGGAGATTCTACCTTTCCTTCCCCACAGATCGCTATCCCCCTTTTTAGGGATCCTGATCTTATCCCCTTGGGATATGATACTATTCCTTTTAAGGGAGGATCTTTGTGTGCCTAGACCAGGGTTGTGGGGACTTTCCCCACTACTCACGTTCATGTGGGTCCCCCATGCAGGTGGGCCCCACTCCGAAACCTTCTAGAACCTTCCCGGTAGAATACCGAAAAAATCAAACTTTTTCCGGAACCCCGATAACAACTTTCCATATATGAATCTTTACCCCCAGACTATTCCGGAGCTCCTCGTGATGTACCGGATCCCATTCGGGACTCTGAACAACCTTCAAACTTTCCACTATTAATATCTCAATACCACCCTAGTGCTACCAAACGTTAAGCATGCGACCCTACGTGTTTGAGAATCATGTAGACATGACCAAGACTCCTCTCTGGTCAATAACCAATAGCGGGACCTGGATGCCCATATTGATTCCTACATATTCCATCAAGATCTTCATCGGTTGAACCACGATGTCAAGGATTTAGTTAATCCCGTATACAATTCTCTTTGTCCGGCGATATGTTACTTGCCCGAGATCCGATCATCAGTATATCCATACCTAGTTCAATCTCGTTACCGGCAAGTCTCTTTACTCGTTCCGTAATACAAGATTCCATAAACAAACTCATTAGTCACATGCTTGCAAGCTTCTTGTGATGTTGTATTACCGGGAGGGCCCTGAGATACCTCTCCGTCACACGGAGTGACAAATCCCAGTCCTGATCCATGCCTACTCAATAGACATCCTCACAGATACCTGTAGAGCATCTTTATAGTCACCCAGTTACGTTGCGACGTTTGATACACACAAAGTACTCCTCCGGTGTCAGTGAGTTGCATGATCTCATGGTCATAGGAATAGATACTTGACATTCAGAAAACGATAGTAATAAACTTGATACGATCATATGCTATGTTTATAGTTTGGGCCTTGTCCATCACATCATTCCCGTTATCAAATGACAACTCATGTCTATGACTAGGAAACCATAGCCATCTTTGATCAACGAGCTAGCCCGGTAGAGGCTCACTAGGGACATGTTGTTGTCTATGCATCCACACATGTACTTGAGTTCCAATCCATACAATTATAGCATGGATAAACGATTATCATGAATAAGGAAATATAATAATAACCAATTTATTATTGCCTCTAAGGCATATTTCCAACATTTTCCTCATCAGAGACCTCGGGGATGTCATCTTTCCGGGACTCATCCATCGAGAAGTTTTCTTCCTCTGGGGCTTCGAACAGATTTTTATAATAATTAGTGATATAATATTTAAGTTGTTCATGCCCCTCAATTGTGCCCTCATCCTGTTGTAGGGAATGAATAAGTTTCTTCTGGTGTCTGCCATTGGCGACTCCATGGAAATATCTAGTATTTGAATCGCCTTTCAGGATAAATTGAGAGTTAGAATGTTAGTGCCATTTGAGTTCCTCTTCACGCAGCATGCTATCTATCTATGCATTCAATTGACTCTTGATCTCGATTTCATGCTCAGGTAGAGGTCTAACCTCTGCCAAAGCTTATAATTCATCAATGATAGATGAAGAGACGTAGAGTCTCCTTTTTGAGGATACCCACCGTATGCCTAGCCCAACCACCAAGGAATTTACGTAATGCATGCATTTTGTTATTCCATTTGTGTATTGGGGTATGCCTGGCCACCGGTTTTTCCCATACCTGCTTGACCATGTCATGGAAGTTATCCTGATGCAACCAACCAAGTTCGAACTTGAACTTGCATCTATGTTGTGGTCGTGGCAAACTAGTAGTTAGGAGAATTGGTGTGTGGTCTGATATGGACTCGATACGAGGTAGAGCACGAACAAACACCATAGGAAATGAAGATTCCTAGTTGGTGTCCATTAAAACGCGATCTAGTTTCTCATATGTCGGTTCCGGAAGACTATTCGCCCAACTGAATTGTCTTCCAATCATGGAAACCTCTCGCAGGTCTAGAATGCCTATGACAACATTGAAAATGAAGGGCCAATGATTATCAAACCTACCGCAGCTTTTCTCATTTGGAAATCGAAGCAAATTGAAATCTCCTCCTATAAGAATGGGGTAGGGATTATCCTTCACCAGATTAACCAACTCACGGAGAAAATCCACCTTGAACTAATCCCGGGCTGCCGCATACACGGCGACGAGGGTCCATGTGAAGTTGTCGGCCTTGTTGCGAATATGGAGTTTAATGTGGAACTCACTGATAATCCCCAAGTGCAGGGAATCATCGTAGCAATTCCCGAAGATGGAAGTGATAAGTATGGAGTGTTGAACCCACAAGGAGCTAAAGGTAAGATCAATATTCTCTGGAGTCCTATCTGCCACTGATATGACTCTACGTACACCGAACGTTTGCTTCCAACTAGAAACAAGAAATAAAACTACGTTGTGGGTATGAAGAGGATAGCATTGCATGATATCGGAGAGTTAAAATATAAAAGTAGGTGTTGTTATCATAAAGTTAGAATATATTACTAAATATTATAAATAGCGAGTGTGGAATAATGATGGTCGGTGTGCGGAATTGTCGTAGGCAATTGTTAACAAGACCGATAGTCGTCATTGCAATTTCATATGAGGGAGAGGCATAAGCTAACATACTTTCTCTTCTTGGATCATATGTACTTATGACTGGAACTCTAGCAAGCATCCGCAACTACTAAAGATCATTAAGGTAAAACCCAACCATAGCATTAAAGCATCAAGTCCCCTTTATCCCATACGCAACAACCCCCTTACTTGGGTTTATGCTTCTGTCACTCAAGCAACCCACTATAAGTGAATCATGAACGTATTGCAACACCCTACAGCGGGAATCCCTCATGCTTGCGCGACACAGAAGGCACAATAGGACAACACCAAAATAAAACATACAACTCGTACCAATATAGATCATCAATCAACCCAAAGACAAAGGATATCTACTCAAAACATCATAGGATGGCAACACATCATTGGATCATAAATATGTGGCATAAAGCACAATGTTCAAGTAGGGATTAAAGCGGGGTGCGGGAGAGTGGACCGCGTAAAAGAGATGATGATGGTGATGTTGATGAAGACGATCACCGCGGCGATGATTCCCCTCCCGATGGCACTCCGGTGCCACCGAGAGAGAGGAGGAGAGGTTCTTCCCCTTGTGCTTCCTCCTCCATGGCCTCCCCCTGGATGGGGAGAGGTTCCCCCTCTGGTCCTTGGCCTTCATGGTGATGATGGCCCCTCTGGGATCCTCCTCCATAGCCTCCGGTGATGATGTCCCCCTCCGGCAGGGTGCCAGAGAGGGCCTAGATTGATTTCTCGTGGCTACATAGGCTTGCGGCGGCGGAACTTCCGATCTAGGTTAATTTCTGGAGGTTTGGGTATTTATAGGAGAGGTTGGCATCGAGAAAAAGTCAGGGGCCCCACGGATAGTCCACGAGGCACAGGGGCGCGCCCAGGGGGTGGGCGCGCCCCGCACCCTTGTGGCGCCCACGGGACTCCCCTCTGGTAGATTTTTGTTCCAGTATTTTTTATATTTTCTAGAAAAATTCTCCGTTGATTTTCATCGCATTCCGAGAACTTTTATTTTTGCACAAAAACAACACCACGGTAGTTCTGCTGAAAACAACGTCAGTCCGGGTTGGTTCTAATGAAATCATACCAAAATCATATAAAACTATTGTAAACATGGCATGAACACTTCATAAATTATAGATACGTTGGCGACGTATCAGCATCCCCAAGCTTAATTCCTGCTCGTCCTCGAGTAGGTAAATGATAAAAGCAGTAATTTAAGAAGTGTGAATGCTAGCAAGTGCTTAAGTTTGATCAATGATAGTTTCAATCACTTTTTATAGCATCATTATATATCATAAGAGTATCTCAACTCATAAAACTTCTCATGATCAAGTAACAAGCTATTCACATGCTAAAGTATATATTATAAACTTTCTTGAAAACTAACAAACCATGCTCTTAGTCATCAAACAATTGCAATTCATCTTATTTTCGGGAAGGGTCTATGTAAGAGCTTTGATTCAGCAAACTCCACATACTCAACTATCATTTAATCTTTCACAATTGCTAACACTCATGTGATATCTATGGGTTCAAAGTTTTAATCGAACACAGAGAAAGATAGGGGCTTATAGTTTCGCCTCCCAACCTTTTACCTCAAGGATAATGTCAACAATAATAATTTATGAAAACCTACATCCAAGTGGATATATATACCCGGATCGCTCCAACACAAGGTGCTTGCCAAAGGAAAAAGTGTGAAAAGGGACCACCATGACTCTTGTATAAGGGTAGAAGATAAAAGTAAAAGATAAGCCCTTCACATAGGAAAGCAGAGGTTGTCATGCGCTTTTATGGTTGGATGCACGAAATCTTAATGCAAAAGAACGTCACTTTATATTGCCACTTGTGATATGAACCTTTATTGTGCAGTCTGTCGCTTTTATTTCTTCCACATCACAAGATTGTATAAAGCTTATTTTATCCACACTAATAAATCATACATATTTAGAGAGCAACTTTTATAGCATGCACCGATGACAACTTACTTGAAGGATCTTACTCAATCCATAGGTAGGTATGATGGACTCTCATGGCAAAACTGGTTTAAGGAATGTTTGGAGGCATAAGTAGTATCTCTACTTGGTGCAAAGAATTTGGCTAGCATGAGAGGGAAAGGCAAGCTCAACATGTTGGATGATCCAAGACAATATAACGTTTCAGATATAGGAAAACATAACACAATATAACGTTTCAGATATAGGAAAACATAACCCATTAAGTTGTCTTCCTTGTCCAACATCAACCTTTTAGCATGTCATATTTTAATGAGTGCTCACAATTGCAAAAGATGTCCAAGATAGTATATTTATATGTGAAATCTCTCTTCCTTCAATATTCTTTCATGAATTGTTCAAGTGACCAATTCTGCGTTTGCTAACTTTCAATAAGTTTACTACCTATACTTATTATGTGTGAAGTCATTACTCCCCATGTTGTAAGCATATGAAACGTATATAAATTCAGATTTATGATATTCAATTCATTCAACCATTTACTCATAGGATATATGTGAAGCGCGTGAGTAAATGACAAACTACTCCAAAAAGATATAAGTGAAGAACACTAAGTAGTCAAATAATTAACTAACCATGGGAGGATTATTTTTCATTCAAGATTTCAGGTGCAATGATTTTATTCAAACAACAAATAAAATTGAAAATACACTCCAATTAAAACACATATCATCTGACGAATAAAAATATAGCTCCGAGTAAGGTATATATACCAATAGTTTTGAAGATGAAAGAGGGGATGCCTTCCGGGGCATCCCCAAGCTTAGGTGCTTGAGTCTTCCTTGAATATTACCTTGGGGTTCCTTGGGCATCCCCAAGCTTAGGGTCTTTCTACTCCTTCTTCTCCTCATATCGATATCTCACGCAAAGCTTGAAAACTTCAATCACACAAAACTTAACGGAACTTCGTGAGATAGGTTAGTATGATAAAGAGTAAACCATTCACTTTGGTACTGTCAAAGAGAAGGTTCATGATAGTTATCACACAATGCCTACTGTACCAAATCATTTCTATAATTTATATTGAGAAATATAAGCTATAGAAACTAGAAAACAAGCAAGTTATGCAATGAAAACAGAATCTGTCAGAAACAGAACAATCTGTAATGATGTGAACACCAACCATACTTATGCTACTACAAAAATTATAAAATAAATTGGTGGATGTGAGGAATTTGTCTATTAATCTTCTATAAAAAGAATCAACTCAATCACACTCTTCTGTCAAAAAATGACAGCTAATCTCGTGAGCGCAAAGTTTCTATTTTTTTACAGCAAGATCACATTAACTTTCACCCAAGTCTTCCTAAAGGTCTTACTTGGCACTTTATTGAAACAAAAGCTATAAAACATGATTACTACAGTAGCTTAATCATGTAAACACACAAAAACAGTAATGGTAAATATTGGGTTGTCTCCCAACACGCGCTTTTCTTTAATGCCTTTTAGCTAGGTGATGATTTCAATGATGCTCACATAAAAGATAAGAATTGAAACATAAAGAGAGCATCATGAAGAATATGACTAGCACATTTAAACCTAACCCACTTCCTATGCCTAGGGATTTTGTGAGCATACAATTTATGGGAACAAGAATCAACTAGCATAGGAAGGCAAAACAAGTATAACTTCAAAACTTTAAGCACATAGAGAGGAAAGTTGATATTATTGCAACTCCTACAAGCATGTATTCCTCCCTCATAATAATTTTCAGTAGCATCATGAATGAGTTCAACAATATAACCATCACATAAAGCATTCTTTTCATGATCTACGAGCATAAAATTTTTACTACTCTCCACATAAGCAAAATTCTCCTCATTCGGAATAGTGGGAGCAAACTTCTTCTAAATCCACTTTAGATGATAGTATTATTCATACTCCAAAATATATAAGTGAAGTTCATGGAGCATTCTTCAATTAATATAGACTAACCAATATCCAAGCTCAAAATATATAAGTGAAGCACACGAAGCATTCTATAAAACCATACTCAAAAGATTTAAGTGAAGCACAAAGAGCAATTCTATAAGATCATACTTAAAAGATATAAGTGAAGCACATGAAGTATTCTATAAATCAATAAAGGGCTATCTCATACTAGCATAGTTCTTAAAGGAAAAACAAAAACACAAAGGACACCAAATATGTGAACAAAACAAAAACCGAGGTATACCGGTAATTGTTGAAGAAGAAAGACGGGATGCCAACCGGGGCATCCCCAAGCTTGGATGCTTGAGTATCCTTAAAATATTTACTTGGGGTGCCTTGGGCATCCCCAAGCTTGAGATCTTGCCTCTCTTTATTCTTCTCATACTGATAGCTCCTCGATCTTCGAACAGTTCGTCCACACAAAACATTAACAAAAACTTTGTGAGATCCGTTAGTGTAATAAAGCAAATCACTACCTTTAGGTACTGTTGCAAACTTATTCCAATTTCATATTAGAACTATATATACTGTATTCCAACTTCACCATGGTTCATACGCCCCGATACTACCCATAGATTCATCAAAATAAGCGAACAACTCATAGAAAACAGAATCTGTCAAAAACAGGACAGTCTGTAGTAATCTGGAAGTTTAGTAAACTTCTGTAACTCCAAAAAATTCTAAAAAATATGAAAATTTAAAAAAATTATACATAAGTAATGTGCAAAAAGTTTCAGACCCATTTGACTTTCCAGTAAAAAATGTAAAATCACGTGCTACAGCCAAAGTTTCTGTTTTTGTATTGTACATAGTAAACAAGCAATCTAATCATCCTAAAACCAAGGCTTGGCACATTATTTTTATAATATAATGGATATATACAAGGGGATAATTATTTTCAGAGAAGCTTCCATGAATTTTTTTTACATTGTTTCCATGAGCATGAACACAAGTGCTCAAGGTCGACCCTCATTTCTTCAATGCATAATCTTCCAATCACTTCTGTTATTGAAAAACTTTTTAGGCATGAGAGATAACTAATTTTTTTTTGTATTCTCATTCTTAAATTATTTTTTGTATGTTTCACCCACAACTAAACAGAAACAAAAAGGAAAAACAAAACCTACTTAGTGAAGAAAGCAAACAAGCACACACGAGAATATTAACCCCACGCTATTGCTCCCCGACAACGGCGCTAGAAAAGAGCTTGATAATCCCCAAGTGCAGGGAATTATCGTAGCAATTCCCAAAGATGGAAGTGATAAGTATGGAGTGTCGAATCCACAAGGAGCTAAAGGTAAGATAAATATTCTCTCAAGTCCTATCTGCCACTGATACGACTCTACGTACACCGAACATTTGCTTCCAACTAGAAACGAGAAATAAAACTACGTTGTGGGTATGAAGAGGATAACTTTGTATGATATCGGAGAGCTAAAATATAAAAGTAGGTGTTGTTATCATAAACTTAGAATATATTACTAAATATTATAAATAGCGAGTGTGGAATAACGATGGGTCGGTGTGCGGAATTGTCCTAGGCAATTGTTAACAAGACCGATAGTCGCCATTGCAATTTCATATGAGGGAGAGGCATAAGCTAACATACTTTCTCTTCTTGGATCATATGCACTTATGATTGGAACTCTAGCAAGCATTCGCAACTACTAAAGATCATTAAGGTAAAACCCAACCATAGCAATAAAGCATCAAGTCCCCTTTATCCCATACGCAACAACCCCCTTACCCGGGTTTATGCTTCTGTCACTCAAGCAACCCACTATAAGCGAATCATGAACGTATTGCAATACCCTACAGCGGGAATCCCTCACGCTTGCGCGACACGGAGGGCACAATAGGACAGCACCAAAATAAAACATACAACTCGTACCAATCTAGATCATCAATCAACCCAAAGACAAAGGATATCTACTCAAAATATCATAGGATGGCAACACATGATTGGATCATAATATGTGGCATAAAGCACAATGTTCAAGTAGGGATTACAACGGGGTGCGGGAGAGTGGACTGCGTAAAAGAGATGAGGATGGTGATGATGATGGTGATGTTGATGAAGACTGTCGGTGTCAAAACCAGCGGATCTCGGGTAGGGGGTCCCGAACTGTGCATCTAAGGCGGATGGTAACAGGAGGCAGGGGACACGATGTTTTACCCAGGTTCGGTCCCTCTTGATGGAGGTAATACCCTACGTCCTGCTTGATTGTTCTTGATAATACGAGTAGTACAAGAGTTGATCTACCACAAGATCGAAGAGGCTAAACCCTAGAAGCTAGCCTATGGTATGATTGTATGTTGTCCTACGGACTAAAACCCTTCCGGTTTATATAGACACCGGAGGGGGCTAGGGTTACACAGAGTCGGTTACAAGGAAGGAGATCTACATATCCGTATTGCCAAGCTTGCCTTCCACGCCAAGGAGAGTCCCATCCGGACACGGGACGAAGTCTTCAATCTTGTATCTTCATAGTCCAACAGTCCGGCCAAAGGATATAGTCCGGTTGTCCGGATACCCCCTAATCCAGGACTCCCTCAGTAGCCCCTGAACCAGGCTTCAATGACGATGAGTCCGGCGCGCAGATCATCTTCGGCATTGCAAGGCGGGTTCCTCCTCCGAATACTTCATAGAAGATTTTGAACACAAGGATCATGTCCAGCTCTGCAAAACAAGTTCCACATACCATCGTAGAGAGAATAATATTTCCACAAATCTAATCTGCTGACATACCCCGCAGCGTGACATCACATCACACCACGGTCAGGTCTTTATTTGAATCGTTTTTCATAACCAATCTCAGCGTGTTTCGCGAGGCGGTTTCCTTGGCACGTCTTGTCGAAGCAGAGATCGTGTCCCCTTTATTACGGGATTCTCATCAATACGGACGTGGGTAACCCAACCGTGCCTATTGATAGGACTCCTAGATCTTAGGCAAGTCCCAAACGGCTACGAGGAGGACGCTTGATATTCACCCTCTTTATTAAGGGGACAAGGCTTTTTCTTTTTTCCCTCTCGTGCTCAATCAAATCCTTCCCCCGCATCGAGTTCTAACACCCAAAACGCAGGTCAGGTGCTTTGGACCTTCAACTATGTCCGGATCCAACCTTCAAGGTCGGTGGATGCCTTCCTCCATCATGGAGGAGGACACCAAGAAGTTGAGAGAGGCCAGATATCTGACCGCCGAAATTTCGCATCGGCTGCCTGCCCGAGGGCAGGCTGTCCCTACTCCCGAACCCAACGAGAGCGTCATGTTCTTCTCCCACTTTCTCCGAGGACTAGGCCTTTCTCTGGATCCCTTTGTTAGGGGTCTTATGTTCTATTACGGGCTAGATTTTCATGATCTGGCCCCGGATTCCCTTCTTCACATCTCGACATTTATTGTCATATGTGAGGCCTTCCTCCGCATTACCCCTCACTTCGGACTGTGGCTCAAGACCTTCGATGTGAAGCCGAAGATGATCGAGGGGCAGCACGCAGCGTGCGGATGCACTTCAATAAGCAAAACCGCTGACGCTCCATGGCCTGAGGGTTGCTTCCCAGAGGTGTCCGGATTGTGGCAGCGGGAGTGGTTCTACATCACAGCTCCCCGAAGTGCCAAGTGGGTAGCTGCCCCACCTTTCACTCTGGCCCCCCACCGCAACTAATGTCATGGATCAGCAGGGGGCTGAGCTGGGGTCTAGCCAAGGACGTGTCAATACTGCAAAGCCATATCCGAGATCTCTTTGAGAGAGATTTCAGTCTAGTTATGGTAGTGCAAGTTATGCTAGTTCGTCAAGTCCAGCCTTGCAAATGCCGGCCCCTTCGCATGTGGGAATTTAACCCGGAAGGACCGCGAGCTATTCAACATTTCCTCGGCATGACACATGAAGAGATGTACAAATTGTTCTTCGGACCACAAATAGTGTGTCCGGACATCACTGAGGATACAAGTCTGAGCTGCAATCGCCCGGATACCCAAGTAGGTAGCCCCGCATCCGAACACACTGTCAGTTTATTTATCGCAACGTCGCCCTAAAAAAGCCGCTTTTTGACCAGGATTGGATAGCGAAGGCAAAGTTGATCAGGTGTCCGGCCCCCCTCCCTGAGACCTCACCAAATCCCGTGCTAACCAGGATTTTGGAGATCGCGCCTTATCAAGCGCCCTCAGGAGAAGATAAAGGGGGGAACAAGGAGGCTAGCGCCTCCGCGAAGGAGGTTAGCCGGGGAGGAGGGACTGAAACTTCCTCTCCCTAGAGAAGGAAGAGGACCGCTGAAAGGATCGAGAAGAGGTGTCTAGAGGGGGGTGATTAGACACTAAGTGCCAAAAGTTGCAGTTTTTAATTTCTTTAAGTTGAAGTGGAGTTTAGGCACTAGTTTAACAAACACAATACATATCAAGCAAGCATGCAAAGAGTATATGAGCAGCGGAAAGTAAAGCATGCAACTTGCAAGAATGTAAAGGGAAGGGTTTGGAGAATTCAAACGCAATTGGAGACACGGATGTTTTTGTCGTGGTTCCGATAGGTGGTTCTATCGTACATCCACGTTGATGAAGACTTCAACCCACGGAGGGTAACAGTTGCGCGAATCCAAAGAGGGCTCCACCCACGAAGGGTCCACGAAGAAGCAACCTTGTCTATCCCATCATGGACATCGCCCACGAAGGACTTGCCTCACTAGAGGTAGATCTTCACGAAGTAGGCAATCTCCTTGCCCTTACAAACTCCTTGGTTCAACTCCACAATCTTTGTCGGAGGCTCCCAAGTGACACCTAGCCAATCTAGGAGACACCACTCTCCAAGAAGTAACAAATGGTGTGTTGATGATGAACTCCTTGCTCTTGTGCTTCAAATGATAGTCTCCCCAACACTCAACTCTCTCTCACAGGATATGGATTTGGTGGAAAGAAGATTTGAGTGGAAAGCAACTTGGGGAAGGCTAGAGATCAAGATTCATATGGTAGGAATGGAATATCTTGGCCTCAACACATGAGTAGGTGGTTCTCTCTCAGAAAATGTGTATTAGAAATGTAGGTATGTTCTGATGGCTCTCTCTCGAATGAAGAGTGGGTGGAGGGGTATACATAGCCTCCACACAAAATCTAACCGTTACACACAATTTACCAATCTCGGTGAGACCAAAGTGAAAAACTCGGTCGGACCGATTTAGCAAACCTAGTGACCGTTAGGGTTTTCGGTGGGACCAACTAGATCAACTCGGTGGAACCGATGTGCTAGGGTTAGGGTAAACCAAAACTCGGTTTGACCGATTACTCAAACTCGGTGGGACCGATTTGGGTAATAAGCGAAACAGAGAGTTGGCCAAGCAAACTCGGTGGGGCCGATTGCATATCTCGATGGGACCGAAAATATTGCAACAGGTAACAGAGAGTTTGCAAGCCCATCTCGGTGAGACCGAGATCCCATCGGTGAGACCGAACTGATTAGGGTTTCTGGCAGTGGCTATTTCAACTGAACTTGGTGGCTCCAGATAGAAAGAATCGGTGGGGCCGATTTTGACTTTTGGTTTAGGACATATTTGGAAGTGAGAAAGTGGTTGAGGGCTTTGGAGAATATTACTAAGCACTTTGAGCAAGCAAGCCATTAAGCAACACCTCATCCCTTCTTAATAGTATTGGCTTTCCTATAGACTCAATGTAATCTTGGATCACTAAAATATAAAATGTAGAGTCTTGAGCTTGGAGCTTGGGCCAATCCTTTGTCCTTAGCATTTTAAAGGGGTTCCACATCCTCTAGTCCATGCCACTTCATTGTTGAACTCATCTGAAACATACTAGGTAAAAGTATTAGTCCAACAAGAGATATGTTGTCATTACTTACCAAAATCACCTAGGGAGCACTTGTGCTTTCAAACTCCCCCTTTTTGGTAATTGATGGCAACATACATCAAAGATTTAGATAAAGATATAGAGAATAGCAAGTAAAGCTTTGGAAAGACATGTAACAAGCATAGGCTCCCCCCTACATGTATGCAATCATGTGAATATGGTATATAGAAGCATGTGAGAGCATAACCATGACAGAGTAGCAATGTGTTACATGTATCTTGGCTATATGCATCAGAGCAAGTGATGAAAATATGAGAAATGTACCTTCATGCCCATGAATCCTTCTTGCAAACAGTATGTACATCAGCAAGAATTTCTCATACACATGACCATGATGCATATACTTACCTTGTGGTCTTGAGTTGGCTAGGATGGGATGAACCTGCGTAAACAAGGTTAGATAACACAGATGCACCTACTAGCTAGAGAAAACAAAAGAAACCACAAGAGTACCAAGACTGGGATGACATGTAGAGTGAGTACAGAGTACCACGATAGGTATTGACATGTCCCCAAAGAGAAGGATATGCAATGAATTTAAGAATTTTCTTTCCCTTGGATGTCTTGCTCCCCCTGAATCTAGCATGGGATACTGGGAGAAGATAGGGAACATAAAAACAAAGCTCAAAGAAACAAATGAACAGAGCTAATGCAAATAAGCACATATGAACATGTCTTTCCCCCAAGAAGACATGTGGCATCTCTCCTCTTGAATATCAAGCATCTGGGATCCTTGAAGATTACTCTTTCCTGGAGTATTCCCTCCCCTAGAGATCTCTCCCCCTAGAGATATGATTAAGCTTTGATGTGATCTCTCTCTCCCCCTTTGACATCAATTTCCAAGAAGGGTCTTCTGGAATTTGTTGTGAATGGGTTCGGTCGTTGAATCACAGTATAAAGCAGTAAGGTAAATGTGATGCTTGCAGAGGACAAGATTCATTGAGTGGAGCTGGATAAAGAATAAAGCAGGAATAAATGGCAAAATGTTTTTCCTGTAGTGCAATCGGTATCACCGAGTTGTATGCTTTGGTTGCTCCGAAAATCTTTGGTTAGACCGGAAACATGAAACCGGTGGAACCGAGTTCATCATAGAAAAACACTTGTCACCTCAGCTCACTAGACAAATAAGATCTCACAAAGATTTGCAATGAATTGGATGCAGAAAATGCAGAACAAAGAACAAAGAAAAGAAACAAAAAGGTCTCGATGAAGTTTGAAAGGGGAAACAAATATGCATGAGACAAGTGCAAGAACACAGAAAAGAACACAAGAGAACTTCATCTAGAGTTGGGTGGTGACAAAGTCACCTATGTTAGATTGCATTAACTTAGGAGTCAAGTGAGATCACTTGATCATAGGTCATACTCATCGTTTAAGCTCAAAATGAGGTTACCATTTTTCGTTTAAGTATCTTGATGTATTCACATCTTGTCGAGTTGCTTTGACTCATGACTTGGAGTAAAGCTACTCTAAGATGGAATAACATACCTTAGGTGGTGGTGTTGATCTTGATCATGTAGTTGAACTTGTGTGGGTTGCTCAAGGTTGATGTAGCCCATCAAGAGTTGGGAGCACCCTTTGGATTTTGAGTTCATCTACCTACATGGGTTAGTTTTCTCAAGGAAGAGCACTTGTGTATCCAACATGACAATCATGAAACTCAACATAGAATTTGTCAAAGGATATGTTTGAAAGGCTTCGTGCTTCCTTGTCATCAATCACCATTGTGTAGAGACTTGATGATGTAGAGATTGCTCAAGATGTGAGTGAATTGCAATCTCATAGAATTAGATTCATCCAAGTACCTACAAGGGTTAGATAACATGCAAGATGCAAATTGTCAAGACATAAGATAATCATCATAGGATAAATATCAAGAGATTAGTCGTAAGCTCAAATCTTGCATGTATCCAATGGAGTTCCTACTCCAAGTTTGAAGCGTCAATGATGTTCAATTAACCTCTTAACCTGTAAAACACTTTCTCATCAAGTGGTTTGGTGAATATATCCGCTAATTGCTTATCGGTGCGAACATGCTTAAGGTTTATGTCACCCTTAGCAACATGATCTCGAATAAAATGATGACGAACTTCGATATGCTTAGTTCGAGAGTGTTGCACGGGATTGTGAGCAATCTTGATAGCACTTTCATTGTCACAAAGCAATGGAACATGTTTCACATATATCCCATAATCTTTAAGAGTCTGGGTCATCCAGAGTAATTGAGCACAACATGAACCCGCAGCAATGTATTCCGCTTCAGCAGTGGATAAGGATACCGAGTTTTGTTTCTTGGAAGACCAAGACACAAGAGATCTACCAAGGAATTGACAAGTACCCGAAGTGGACTTCCTATCAACCTTGTCACCAGCATAGTCCGAGTCGGAGTAGCCAACAAGATCAAAGGAAGCTCTCTTTGGATACCAAATGCCAAAATTTGGTGTATGTATTAAGTATCTCACTATCCTTTTCACGGCCTTAAGATGACATTCCTTAGGAGCAGCTTGATATCGTGCACACATGCACACACTTAACATGATATCGAGACGTGAAGCACATAGATATAATAATGAACCAATCATAGAGCGATAAACTTTTTGATCAACCGGTTCACCATCTTTGGTCAAATCAAGATGTCCACTAGTAGGCATGGGTGTAGTCATACCTTTGCATTCTTGCATATTAAACTTCTTGAATAAGTCCTTGGTGTACTTCGTTTGAGAGACAAAGGTGCCTTCCTTAGTTTGCTTGATTTGCAAACCAAGAAAGAATTTGAGTTCACTCATCATAGACATTTCAAACTTCTCCGACATTAGCTTCTGAAACTTTTCACTAAAATGAGGGTTAGTTGATCCAAATATAATATCATCAACACAAATTTGGCATACAAATAGTTCTCCATTAGCCCTTTTAGTAAAAAGAGTAGAATCTATTTTTCCAATTTCAAAGCCTTTTTCAATAAGGAACTTGGTCAAGCATTTATACCATGCTCTAGGAGCTTGTTTAAGACCATAAAGGGCTTTGTGAAGTTTGTAAACATGATTAGGTTTCTTAGAGTTGACAAAGTCGGGAGGTTGCTTAACATAAACTTCCTCTTCAATTTCACCATTTAGAAAAGCACTTTTAATGTCCATTTGGTACAAGGTGATATTATGGTGATTAGCATAGGCAAGTAAGATGCGAATGGACTCAAGTATAGCAACGGGAGCATATGTCTCACCATAGTCCATACCTTCGACTTGTGTGTAGCCTTGGGCGACGAGACGCGCTTTGTTGCGAACCACTTGTCCATCTTCATCTTGCTTGTTGCAAAACACCCATTTGGTACCGATGATGTTGTGGTTGTTGTCGGGCTTTTCAACCAATGTCCACACTTGATTTCTCTCAAAGTTGTGTAGCTCTTCATGCATAGAATTTATCCAATCCGGATCTTCCAATGCTTCTTCAACCTTCATAGGTTCAATACGAGAGATGAATGAATAGTGTTCACAAAAGTTAGCTAAACGAGTTTTTAAGCGAGTGATTTTCCCAGTTTGGATATCATTGTAGATTTGCTCCATGGGATGATCTTTACCAATTCTTGCTCGAACTCGTGAAAGCTTTTGCTTGGGTCTTTTTTGAACATCTTCTTCATCTTGTTCTTCTTCTTGGCCTTCTTCATTGTTGGCGTTGTCGTTCTCTTGTCATGGTGGAGAAGGAGGTTGTTGACGTTCGTCTTGGTGCACTTCCTCATTTTCTTCTTCTTGGTGTGTCCCACTCGTGGATGCTTCCGTATCAACTCTTGGTTCACCTTGTCGTGAGGTAGAAGCTTCCACTTGGACGGACGAGGTACTCTCCTTCACCTCCATTGGACGAATCTTGCCAATAGACAAGTCTTGGATTGCTTCCGAGGGATCTTCGTCTCCTACATCAATTGGCAATTGCTCTACTTGCGAGCTGTTAGATTCATCAAACTTCACATCTACCGTTTCTTCAACCTTTCGGGTGAAATTGTTGTAGACACGGTATGTGTGAGAGTTTGATCCATAACCAAGTAGGAAACCTTCATGAGACTTAGGAGCAAATTTAGAACGACGATGCTTATCAAGAATGTAGCACTTTGAGCCGAATACTCGAAAGTATCCAACTTGGGGTTTGTTACCGGTGAGGAGCTCGTATGCCGTCTTGCCGAGTAGCCTGTGAAGATACAAGCGATTTGTTGCATGACAAGCTGTCTCTACTGCTTCCGCCCAAAAGTGTTTTGGCGTCTTGTACTCATCAAGCATCGTTCTTGCCATCTCGATAAGAGTCCGGTTCTTCCTCTCAACAACTCCATTTTGTTGAGGTGTGTACGTAGCCGAGAACTCATGTGTGATCCCTTCTTCGTCAAGAAAGGTGTCCACATTTGCGTTCTTGAACTCCGTTCCGTTGTCGCTTCGAACCTTCTTGATCGTCACGTCAAATTGATTTTGGGCCTTCCTAGCAAAGTTTTTGAAGATCCTTTGGACCTGCAATTTATCATCCAGAAAGAACACCCACGTAAATCTTGAAAAATCATCAACTATGACCAGAACAAATGAGTTACCACTGAGACTCTTGTAGGCATTTGGACCAAAGAGATGCATGTGAAGTAGCTCGAGTGGTCTTCCTGTGGTCATGATGTTCTTAGCGCGATGACTTCCTCCAACTTGTTTCCCTGCTTGACAAGCACTACAAAGTCTATCCTTGTCAAATATGACATCGTTAACGCCAAGGATATGATTTACTTTAATGAGTTTGTCAAGGTTTCGCATGCCCACATGGCCTAGCCTTCTATGCCACAACCAGCCTTTAGAAGATTTAGCAATTAAGCAAGTTTTAGGTTGAGCCTTTTTAGTGAAATCAACAATGTAAAGATCTCCTCTACGTATACCGGTAAAGACCATTTTATGATTATCTCTATGAAACACTTGGCAGTCTACTTTAGTAAATAGGACATTGAAACCGAAATCAGCAAGTCTAGATACTGAAAGTAAGTTGTAGCCAAGAGATTCAATGAGCATGACATTTTGTATGGAGCTATCATGTGAGATGGCCACCTTACCAAGGCCAACCACCTTACCCTTTGAATTATCACCAAAAGTGACATACTTTTGAGGGCCGTCATTTTCAGCAAGCTCACGAAACATGTCTTTATCTCCGGTCATATGATCAGTACATCCACTATCAAGGACCCATTCCTTTCCTCCAGCCATGTAGCCGCGAAGATTTGCCATAAGACCAAAGTGTCTCATCGCATCATCGAGATCATAGTCAATATCATCATCATCATCTGCATCCGAGTATTCATGTTCAACAGCATCTTGTGATTGATCAATTCCTAGAGAGGGCAATTCATTAGATAAATGATCATTTCTATAGTTATCTTTATGAATTCTAATAGCTCTAGAAATGATATTGCTAATGATTCCAACATCTCCTTTGGTACTCGTAAGATTAGTAAGCTCAATTAAGCAGTCGCCAAATTTGGGATCATTGGAACTCATCTTAATCAAGGCAATAGACTTATGGAGGATTTCATCTAGATATTTCAAGGAATAATTAGGAAAGAGTTCCTCAAGAAATTTCCATATGGTGTAGGCACACTTAAGAGTCGGCAAACATCCAATCAAGTTTCTAGGCAAGCCTCTAATGATAAGATTAACAGTTCTAAGATTGCGAATCATGTCAATTGATTCATCAAGGGTAGGATGCATGGGATCAACATGAGGTGCACAAGGGCTAGCAATATACTTGTTCAAGTGATATTCATTGAAAATCTCAAGCATTTAATTTTTCCACTCATGAAAATATTCTCCATCAAGAATAGGCACTCTACGCCTAAGACCCCAAAGTAGACTCATCCATCTTCCTCCAATGGTGTTTAAACAAAGCCAATGGAGACCAATGCTCTGATACCAATTGAAAGGATCGAGAAGAGGTGTCTAGAGGGGGTGATTAGACACTAAGTGCCAAAAGTTGTAGTTTTTAATTTCTTTAAGTTGAAGTCGAGTTTAGGCACTAGTTTAACAAACACAATACATATCAAGCAAGAATGCAAAGAGTATATCAGCAGCGGAAAGTAAAGCATGCAACTTGCAAGAATTTAAATGGAAGGGTTTGGAGAATTCAAGCGCAATTGGAGACACAGATGTTTTTGTCGTGGTTCCGATAGGTGGTGCTATCGTACATCCACGTTGATGGAGACTTCAACCCACGGAGGGTAACAATTGCGCGAGTCCATGGAGGGCTCCACCCACGAAGGGTCCACGAAGAAGCAACCTTGTCTATCCCATCATGGCCATCGCCCACGAAGGACTTGCCTCACTAGCGGTAGATCTTCACGAAGTAGGCGATCTCCTTGCCCTTACAAACTCCTTGGTTCAACTCCACAATCTTTGTCGGAGGCTCCCAAGTGACACCTAGCCAATCTAGGAGACACCACTCTCCAAGAAGTAACAAATGGTGTGTTGATGATGAACTCCTTGCTCTTGTGCTTCAAATGATAGTCTCCCCAACACTCAACTCTCTCTCATAGGATATGGATTTGGTGGAAAGAAGATTTGAGTGGAAAGCAACTTGGGGAAGGCTAGAGATCAAGATTCATATGATAGGAATGGAATATCTTGGCCTCAACACATGAGTAGGTGGTTCTCTCTCAGAAAATGTGTATTGGAAATGTAGGTATGTTCTGATGGCTCTCTCTCGAATGAAGAGTGGGTGGAGGGGTATATATAGCCTCCACACAAAATCTAACTGTTACACACAATTTACCAATCTCGGTGAGACCGAAGTGAAAAACTTGGTCGGACCGATTTAGCAAACCTAGTGACCGTTAGGGTTTTCGGTGGGACCGACTAGATCAACTCGGTGGAACCGATGTGCTAGGGTTAGGGTAAAACCAAAACTCGGTTTAACTGATTACTCAAACTCGGTGGGACCGATTTGGGTAATAAGCGAAACAGAGAGTTGGCCAAGCAAACTCGGTGGGGCCGATTGCATATCTCGGTGGGACCGAAAATATTGCAATAGGTAACAGAGAGTTTGCAAGCCCATCTCGGTGAGACCGAGATCCCATCGGTGAGACCAAACTGATTAGGGTTTCTGGCAGTGGCTATTTTAACTGAACTCGGTGGCTCCGGATAGAAAGAATCGGTGGGGCCAAGTTTGACTTTTGGTTTAGGACATATTTGGAAGTGAGAAAGTGGTTGAGGGCTTTGGAGCATATTACTAAGCACTGCGAGCAAGCAAGCCATTAAGCAACACCTCATCCCTTCTTAATAGTATTGGCTTTCCTATAGACTCAATGTGATCTTGGATCACTAAAATATAAAATGTAGAGTCTTGAGCTTGGAGCTTGGGCCAATCCTTTGTCCTTAGCATTTTGAAGGGGTTCCACATCCTCTAGTCCATGCCACTTCATTGTTGAACTCATCGGAAACATACTAGGTAAAAGTGCTAGTCCAACAAGAGATATGTTGTCATTAATTACCAAAATCACCTAGGGAGCACTTGTGCTTTCAACCGCCTCCGAGGACCCGGAGACAATGGTCTCCAAACGGGGGAAGAAATCTTCGCCGGAGGGTCCTGCCCCGGGGGCTACCCCGGCCGCACTATGCCCTCAATGGGATCAGCCATCCACCGAGATGTAAGTAAAAGGGCACTTAATAATAAAAATACCTTGTTTTACCTCCGAGGAAAATAGCCGAAGCATTTATCTTGCAGTTCGGATCTTAGCCCTTCTCAGCAGAGCTCGTCTTCAGGGGATCTTCTTCCAGAGATGATGGAGAGAGAAATGCCTCACCCTGCCATACCGCCTCATGAGGCGGGCGACCCCGAGGTGTCGTCGCGGAGAGTTTCTCCTGATCCGGCAAGGCCTAAAGGCAATCCTATGGCCACCCGAAGTCCTCAGTATCCGGCTCTTGAAGAGAGCAATCGAAAGAGTCCGGCACCGTCTGGTGTGCGGTCGGATGTATTGAGGGATCTGCTAGAGCAAGCAGCTATCTCAGAAGAGCACCGCATGTTGATGGGTACGGTGATTGAAAGGATTTCATCCGCCGAAAGCGGGTTGCATGAAGCCTTTATGAGTCTACTGACAGGTTTTGAGGTACGTGAAATGATGTACATTTTTTACAGTACCGCACATTTTTAGATGTGACCTGTGTAGATAGTAGCCCCTGAGACTCTGGTTGCCGTCGAAAATGGCGGCAAACATAGGATCATAGTCCCAGGTAATAACCAGACCGCCTTTATATGCAGGTGGTTGAAGCTCCGGTGGCTAGCCGGACTGATGGGTTTGCCGAACTAAGGCGGAAACTGGATGCGGCAGATGTCGACATCGTGCTTGTTAACAAGCGGCTTGATGAGGCACAAGGTAAGTGATTTTTCTGGTGATTGTCACATAATAAGAGTAGCATGATGCCAGTATCTTTAATATGTTGTGACTGCAGATGGAGCTGTCACAGTGGATACCCTTCGGGCGGAGCTTGCCCGAGCCAAGGAGCAAGCCAGGAGTAGCAATGCGGCCGCTTTAAAGGCGGCCGAAGAGTTAAGGGTCGAACAGGCCGCGCATTGCGAGAGCAAAGAAAAAATAGCCAAGATGGCTATAGAGTTAAAAGATGCTGCTGACCGTTACCAGCTTCTTGAAGAAAAAAACCGGGCGAAGGCGACAGACCTGGAGAAGGCCCGGGTGGCTGCCAAGGAAGCCCGCTCCAAAATTAGAGCGACGAAGGAGGAGCTGCATCAAGGTGCGGATATTGTATCTGGGAAGCCCTTCTTGTTGCAGACTAAGTTCGGGGATTCGAAGTATGCGCCTCTGGATCGGCTATGGAGTTCTGCGGACGCCTACATGGATTTGGCTGCAAGTGCTGCTGATGCGACCGAGTACTTCAAGGATTGGAAAGATCACGAAGTGGGAAAACTGTTTTGGTCACAATTTCATGCTCCAGCCCGTCCGCTACTGTTGAATGAGCAAATGGCCGAGTGGGCCGAGCTCCATAGATTATCCGGACTTGCCATGAGGTCCGTTGTGGATCATCTGTGGCCGAGAGGGCCAAGGCCGAATAGCTACTTTAGCTTAGTGCAACAATTCCTTGGTGCTGTGCCACACATCGATGCTGTAAAGAGGTCGGCGTGCATAGAAGGCTCGCGGATGGCCCTTTCCCGTGTCAAAACATACTAGGCGGAGATGGATGCCACCACTGTTGCGGCACAGAGCTCGGCCATAGGCCGAGTGGCTGCCGAGCACTACTTTGAAGAAGTTCTTGAAGGCGCTCTTTCGATAGAGGCTCAGTGCTCAAAGAATATTATGTTTGAGTGACATGTATTCCCATTGTAAAAACAATGTTTTATTGAGTTTATCAAGGCTGTATTTATACTTTTGCCCGAAAGTACTCTGATGCCTCCTATGCGGCCGTTTATGTATATATGTATACAACCTGAAAGATGGCAGTCGTCGGCTTCAGCCCCCACGCATATAATGTGGGGGTGCTCGCAGAAGACGCATGTTCACACTAGATCCAACGTCTTGGTCCATTAAGGAGGTGATAGCGCAGCGAACTAGGCAATCAGACTATAATGCTTTAACACTTTCACTTAGCCAGATGAGTTTGACAGTGGGGCTACTATATAGCCCCTGGTGGCTCCCCGCTCATCCGAATTCGGGGCGCGTACATGCCTGGCCGGGAAACGGCCCTTCGTTAAAGCGGAGGAATCCCGAAGATTCCGCTAGGTCATCGAGTGGTTGACCAGTCTCACGCTATATCATGACAGTCAGTTTTCGGCTTTCTCTACTGAGGTGCTCGTCCGGATGAACCAGGGCACAATCGCAGTAGTTCTCCTGGTGCCGCCCTAGCCGATAGAGCGGAACGTAAGGTAGCAAAACACAGGAGCCGGGCAAACCCAACATTTTGTTGGAAATATGCTCTAGAGGCAATAACAAATTAGTTATTATTATATTTCCTTGTTCATGATAATCGTTTATTATCCATGCTATAATTGTATTGATAGGAAACTCAGATACATGTGTGGATACATAGACAACACCATGTCCCTAGTAAGCCTCTAGTTGACTAGCTCGTTGATCAATAGATGGTCACAGTTTCATGACCATGGACATTGGATGTCGTTGATAACGAGATCACATCATTAGGAGAATGATGTGATGGACAAGACCCAATCCTAAGCCTAGCACAAAGATCATGTAGTTCGTATGCTAAAGCTTTTCTAATGTCAAGTATCATTTCCTTAGACCATGAGATTGTGCAACTACCGGATACCGTAGGAGTACTTTGGGTGTGCCAAACGTCACAACGTAACTGGGTGACTATAAAGGTGCACTACGGGTATCTCCGAAAGTGTCTATTGGGTTGGCACGAATCGAGACTGGGATTTGTCACTCCGTGTGACGGAGAGGTATCTCTGGGCCCACTCGGTAGGACATCATCATAATGTGCACAATGTGATCAAGGAGTTGATCACGGGATGATGTGTTACGGAACGAGTAAAGAGACTTGCCGGTAACGAGATTGAACAAGGTATCGGGATACCGACGATCGAATCTCGGGCAAGTATCGTACCGCTAGACAAAGGGAATTGTATACGGGATTGATTGAAGTCCTTGACATTGTGGTTCATCCGATGAGATCATCGTGGAGCATGTGGGAGCCAACATGGGTGTCTAGATCCCGCTGTTGGTTATTGACCGGAGAACGTCTCGGTCATGTCTGCATGGTTGCCGAACCCGTAGGGTCTACACACTTAAGGTTCGATGACGCTAGGGTTATAAAGGAAGTTTGTATGTGGTTACCGAATGTTGTTCGGAGTCCCGGATGAGATCCCGGACGTCACGAGGAGTTCCGGAATGGTCTGGAGGTAAAGATTTATATATAGGAAGTCCTATTTCGGCCATCAGGACAAGTTTCAGGGTCATCGGTATTGTACCGGGACCACCGGAAGGGTCCCAGGGGTCCACCGGGTGGGGCCACCTATCCCGGAGGGTCCCATAGGGCTGAAGTGGGAAGGGATCCAGCCCAAAGTGGGCTGGGGCGCCACTTTCCCCTAGGGCCCATGCGCCTAGTGGTGGGGAAACCCTAAGGAAGAGTCCCAAAAGGGGAAGGCACCTCCTAGGTGCCTTGGGGAGGAGGGATTCCTCCCTTGGCCGCCGCCCCCCCCCCCTAGGAGATTGGATCTCCTAGGGCCGACGCCCCCCCCTTGGCCCCCCTATATATAGTGGGGGAGATGGAGGACTTCTACCTTTGCCTTTGGTGCAGCCCTTCCCCTCTCCCAAGTCCTTCTCCTCTCCCGTGGTGCTTGGCGAAGCCCTGCAGGATTGCCACGCTCCTCCACCACCACCACGCCGTTGTGCTGCTTCTGGATGGAGTCTTCCTCAACCTCTCCCTCTCTCCTTGCTGGATCAAGGCATGGGAGACGTCACCGGGCTGTACGTGGGTTGAACGCGGAGGTGCCGTCCGTTCGGCACTAGGATCATCGGTGATTTGGATCACGACGAGTACGACTCCATCAACCCCGTTCACTTGAACGCTTCCGCTTAGCGATCTACAAGGGTATGTAGATGCACTCTCCTTCCCCTCGTTGCTGGTCTCTCCATAGATAGATCTTGGTGACACGTAGGAAAATTTTGAATTTCTGTTACGTTCCCCAACAGTGGCATCATGAGCTAGGTCTATTGCGTAGATTCTATGCACGAGTAGAACACAAAGTAGTTGTGGGCGTTGATTTTGTTCAATATGCTTACTGTTACTAGTCCAATCTTGTTTCGACGGTATTGTGGGATGAAGCGGCCCGGACCGTCCTTACACGTACTCTTACGTGAGACTGGTTCCACCGACTGACATGCACTAGTTGCATAAGGTGGTTAGCGGGTGTCTTTCTCTCCCACTTTAGTCGGAACGGATTCGATGAAAAGGGTCCTTATGAAGGGTAAATAGCAATTGGCATATCACGTTGTGGTTTTGCGTAGGTAAGAAACTTTCTTGCTAGAAACCCATAGCAGCCACGTAAAACAAGCAAACAACAATTAGAGGACGTCTAACTTGTTTTTGCAGGGTATGCTATGTGATGTGATATGGACAAAAAGGATGTGATGAATGATATATGTGATGTATGAGATTGATCATGTTCTTGTAATAGGAATCATGACTTGCATGTCGATGAGTATGACAATCGGCAGGAGCCATAGGAGTTGTCTTAATTTATTTATGACCCGCGTGTCAACATAAACGTCATGTAATTACTTTACTTTATTGCTAACTGTTAGCTGTAGTAGTAGAAGTAATAGTTGGCGAGACAACTTCATGAAGACATGATGATGGAGATCATGGTGTCATGCCGGTGACGATGATGATCATGGAGCCTCGAAGATGGAGATCAAAAGGAGCAATATGATATTGGCCATATCATGTCACTATTTGATTGCATGTGATGTTTATCATGTTTATACATCTTATTTGCTTAGAACGACGGTAGTAAATAAGATGATCCCTCTTTAAAAATTTCAAGAAAGTGTTTCCCCTAACTGTGCACCATTGCGACAGTTCGTTGTTTCGAAGCACCACGTGATGATCGGGTGTTAGATTCTGACGTTCGAATACAACGGGTGTTGACGAGCCTAGCATGTACAGGCATGGCCTCGGAACACACGCCAAACACTTAGGTTGACTTGACGAGCCTAGCATGTACAGACATGGCCTCAGAACACAAGAGACCGAAAGGTCGAGCATGAGTCATATGGTAGATACGATCAACATGAAGATGTTCACCGATGTTGACTAGTCCGTCTCACGTGATGATCGGACACGGCCTAGTTGACTCGGATCATGTAATCACTTAGATGACTAGAGGGATGTCTATCTGAGTGGGAGTGCATAAGATGAACTTAATTATCCTGAACATAGTCGAAAGGTCTTCGCAAATTATGTCGTAGCTCGCACTTCAGTTCTACTGTTTAGATATGTTCCTAGAGAAATTTTAGTTGAAAGTTGATAGTAGCAATTATGCGGACTAGGTCCGTAAACTGAGGATTGTCCTCATTGCTTCTTAGAAGGCTTATGTCCTTAATGCACCGCTCAGTGTGCTGAACCTCGAACGTCGTCTGTGGATGTTGCGAACATCTGACATACACGTTTTGATAACTACGTGATAGTTCAGTTAAACGGTTTAGAGTTGAGGCATCGAAGACGTTTTGAAACGTCGCGAAACATATGAGATGTTTCGAGGGCTGAAATTGGGATTTCAGGCTTGTGCCCACGTCAAGAGGTATAAGACCTCCGACGATTTTCTTAACCTGCAAACTAAGGGAGAAAAGCTCAATTGTTGAACTTGTGCTCAGATTGTCTGAGTACAACAATCATTTGAATCAAGTGGGGGTTGATCTTCCAGATAAGATAGTGATGTTTCTCCGAAGTCATTACCACCAAGCTGCTAGAGCTTCGTGATGAACTATAGTATATCAGGGACATATATGATGATCTTTGAGATATTCGCGATGTTTGACACCACAAAAGTAGAAATCAAGAAGGAGCATCAATTGTTGATGGTTGGTGAAACCACTAGTTTCAAGAAGGGCAAGGGCAAGAAGGGATACTTCATGAAACAGCAATTCAGCTGCTGCTCTAGTGAAGAAACCCAAGGTTGAACCCAAACCCGAGACTAAGTGCTTCTGTAATAAGGGGAACAGCCACTGGAGCAGAATTACCCTAGATACTTGGTAGATAAGAAGGCTGGCAAGGTCGATAGAAGTATATTGGATATACATTGTGTTGATGTGTACTTTACTAGTACTCCTAGTAGCACCAGGGTATTAGATACCGGTTCGGTTGCTAAGTGTTAGTAACTCGAAATAAAAGCTACGGAATAAACGGAGGCTAGCTAAAGGTGAGCTGACGATATGTGTTGGAAGTGTTTCCAATGTTGATATGATCAAATATCGTACGCTCCCTCTACCATCGAGATTGGTATTAAAACCTAAATAATTGTTATTTGGTGTTTGCGTTGAGCATAGACATGATTGGATTACGTCTATCGCAATACGGTGGAATATGGTGGCAGGGGGCACCGCACACGGCTATGGAACGATCTCAATGATCAACTTGTGTCCTAGGGTGCCCCCTGCCTCCGTATATAAAGCAGTAAAGGGGAGGGGGCTGGCCGGCCAAGGAGGGCGCGCCAAGGGAGTCCTACTCCCTCTGGGAGTAGGATTCTGACGGGGAACGTTGCAGAAAACAAAAATTTTCCTACGGTTTCACCAAGATCCATCTATGAGTTCATCTAGAAATGAGTGATCGGATGCATCTACATACCTTTGTAGATCGCGAGCGGAAGCGTTCAAAGAATGGGGATGAGGTAGTCGAACACGACGTGATCCAAATTGTCGGAGATCCTAGCACCGAACGGACGGCACCTCCGCGTTCAAAACACGTACGGTCAGCGTAACGTCTCCTTCTTCTTGATCCAGCAAGAGGGAAGGAGAGGTTGAGGAAGATGGCTCCAGCAGCAGCACGACGGCGTGGTGGTGATGGAGCTGCAGTACTCCGTCAGGGCTTCGCCAAGCACTATGGAGGAGGAGGAAGTGTTGGAGAGGGAGAAGGAGGCAACCAAAGGCGTGGATGAAAAGCCCTCCTTCCCCCACTATATATAGGAGGGCCAAAGGGGGGGCGCCGGCCCTAGGAGATCCAATCTCCTAGGGGGCGGCGGCCAAGGGAGGTTTCCCTCCCCCCCAAGGCACCTAGGAGGTGCCTTCCACTAGTGGGACTCTTCCCTTTTGTGAACCCTAGGCGCGTGGGCCTCTTGGGGCTGGTGCCCTTGGCCCATGTAGGCCAAGTCGCACCCCCTACAGCCCATGTGGCCCCCCGGGGCAGGTGGACCCACCCGGTGGACCCCCGGGACCCTTCCGGTGGTCCCGGTACAATACCGATAACCCCGAAACTTGTCCCGATGGCCGAAATAGCACTTCCTATATATAATTCTTTACCTCCGGACCATTCCGGAACTCCTCGTGATGTCCGGGATCTCATCCGGGACTCCTAACAACATTCGGGTTACTGCATATACATATCCCTACAACCCTAGCGTCACCGAACCTTAAGTGTGTAGACCCTACGGGTTCGGGAGACATGCAGACATGACCGAGACGACTCTCCGGTCAATAACCAACAGCGGGATCTGGATACCCATGTTGGCTCCCACATGCTCCTCGATGATCTCATCGGATGAACCACGATGTCGAGGATTCAAGCAACCCCGTATACAATTCCCTTTGTCAATCGGTATGTTACTTGCCCGAGATTCGATCGTCGGTATCCCAATACCTCGTTCAATCTCGTTACCGGCAAGTCACTTTACTCGTACTGTAATGCATGATCCCGTGACCAGACACTTGGTCACTTTGAGCTCATTATGATGATGCATTACCGAGTGGGCCCAGTGATACCTCTCCGTCATGCGGAGTGACAAATCCCAGTCTTGATCCGTGTCAACCCAACAGACACTTTCAGAGATACCCATAGTATACCTTTATAGTCACCCAGTTACGTTGTGACGTTTGGTATACCCAAAGCACTCCTACGGTATCCGGGAGTTACACGATCTCATGGTCTAAGGAAAAGATACTTGACATTGGAAAACTATAGCAAACGAACTATACGATCTTATGCTATGTTTAGGATTGGGTCTTGTCCATCACATCATTCTCCTAATGATGTGATCTCGTAATCAATGACATCCAATGTCCATAGTCAGGAAACCATGACTATCTGTTGATCAACGAGCTAGTCAACTAGAGGCTTACTAGGGACATGTTGGTGTCTGTTATTCACACATGTATTACGATTTCCGGATAACACAATTATAGCATGAATAAAGACAATTATCATGAACAAGGAAATATAATAATAATGCTTTTATTATTGCCTCTAGGGCATATTTACAACAGATTCCCCCCCCCCAATCCTAGTTGGAATAGGATTCCTTGAGGGGGGAAAGAGAGAGAGGGGGCCGGCCACCTCTCCTAGTCCTAATAGGACTAGGGGAGGGGGGAGGCGCGCCGCCCACCTTGGGCTGCCCCTTTCTACTTTCCACTAAAGCCCACTAAGGCCCATATAGCTCCCGGGGGGTTCCGGTAACCTCCCGGTACTCCGGTAAAATCCCGATTTCACCCGGAACACTTCCGATATCCAAACATAGGCTTCCAATATATCAATCTTTATTTCTCGATCATTTCGAGACTCCTCGTCATGTCCGTGATCACATCCGGGACTCCGAACTAACTTCGGTACATCAAAATACATAAACTCATAATAACTCTCACCGTAACGTTAAGCGTGCGGACCCTACGGTTCGAGAATAATGCAGACATGACTGAGACACATCTCCTGTCAGTAACCAATAGCGGGACCTGGATGCCCATATTGGCTCCTACATATTCTATGAAGATCTTTATCGGTCAGACCGCATAACAACATACGTTGTTCCCTTTGTCATCGGTATGTTACTTGCCCGAGATTCGATCGTCGGTATCCAATACCTAGTTCAATCTCGTTACCGGCAAGTCTCTTTACTCGTTCCGTAATACATCATCTCGCAACTAACTCATTGGCTGCAATGCTTGCAAGGCTTATGTGATGTGCATTACCGAGAGGGCCCAGAGATACCTCTCCGACAATCAGAGTGACAAATCCTAATCTCGAAATACGCCAACCCAACATCTACCTTTGGAGACACCTGTAGAGCTCCTTTATAAACACCCAGTTACGTTGTGACGTTTGGTAGCACACAAAGTGTTCCTCCGGTAAACGGGAGTTGCATAATCTCATAGTCATAGGAACATGTATAAGTCATGAAGAAAGCAATAGCAACATACTAAACGATCGGGTGCTAAGCTAATGAAATGGGTCATGTCAATCAGATCATTCAACTAATGATGTGATCCCGTTAATCAAATGACAACTCTTTGTCTATGGTTAGGAAACATAACCATCTTTGATTAACGAGCTAGTCAAGTAGAGGCATACTAGTGACACTCTGTTTGTCTATGTATTCACACATGTATTATGTTTCCGGTTAATACAATTCTAGCATGAATAATAAACATTTATCATGAAATAAGGAAATAAATAATAACTTTATTATTGCCTCTAGGGCATATTTCCTTCAGTTTAAACTACTGCCGCCGTCCATCAGGACTCGTGCGAAGCGGTATTCGTTAATTATCGGGTCTAATATCAAGGCAGCCCATCCTGCATGCCGGATACTTGCCGAGTAATCCCGATGATCAAAGGTGATCGGTTTGGACGACCAGTGGCAGAACTCCGCGGTGATAGGCCCTGGGGCATGTGTCTCTAGGAGTGCCGCTTTGTTTCTCCCCTTCATCACATGTAACAAGTTTACTGTTTTGACTTCTGGTGGGAATTTTTTCTGTTCCCCAGTGCTTTGCTTGCGAGGCTCGTCCTCGTCTTCGCTTGGTGTATCCTTCCCCTTGTGTTCGGCGTTGAGCTTGCCGGACTGCTTGAAGACCCAACATTCTCTATGGGTATGATTTGCAGGTTTATCGGGGGTGCTGTGGATCTGACATATTTTGTCTAGAATCTTGTTTAGGCTGGACAGTTTGTCTCTGTTGCCTTTGGAGGGCAGCTTTTGCTAACCTGTCCGAGAGCTTCTGAATCCGTTGTTTACCGCCGTGCTCTTCGGGCTGTCTTCTTTATTCCGGCGCTTGTTTTTGTTGCGTCGTGGCTTCCCGTTTCCGTGCCTGACTTCGGATGTACTTGTGTCGCTGGTGCTGCATCGGGCTAACCAGCTGTCCTCGCCCGCGCAAAAGTGGGCCATGAGGCTTGTTAATGCTGCCATTGTTCTTGGCTTTTCTTGGCCGAGGTGTCTGGCAAGCCATTCGTCTCGAACGCTGTGCTTGAAAGCTGCTAAGCCTTCGACGTCTGGACAGTCGACTATTTGGTTCTTTTTAGTGAGAAACATGTTCCAAAGCTTTCGGGCTGACTCTTCGGGCTGTTGAGTTATATGACTTAAATCGTCTGCATCCGGTGGTCGGACATAGGTCCCTTGAAAATTTGCCCGAAAAGCGTCTTCGAGCTCTTCCCAGCTTCCAATGGAGTTTTCGGGGAGGCTTTTAAGCCAGTGCCGAGCTGGCCCTTTGAGCTTGAGGGTAAGTACTTGATGGCGTGGAGATCGTCTCCTCGAGCCATGTGGATATGGAGGATGTAGTCCTCAATCCAGACCCCAGGGTCTGTATTTCCGTCGTACGCCTCTATGTTTACGGGTTTGAATCCCTCTGGAAATTCATGGTCCAGCACCTCATCGGTGAAACATAGGGGGTGTGCGACACCCCTGTATTTGGGTGTACTATGGTGTTCGGATTTTTGTTGTGTTGCATTGCGTGCTGGAGCGCGCTTTCTTGGCCTGTAGATGGATCTGGTTGTGTCGTCCTTTTGATGCGAGCCCTCACGTGGATCGCGTACTGGCGTGTGTGCGGCGTCGTTTGCCGCTCTATGTTGGCCACGAGGTCGTCTATCCAACCGGATGGCTATTTTGTTTTTTGATTGCGGGGGATCTAAGGCCTCCTCATCGAATTCAGGTAGCAGCTTTCGCTTCGGGTAGCTCCTTGTGTGGCGACTACCGCCGTACTTTGCTGCAGTGTTGAGTACTTCGCTCCATCTAATTCTGAGTGCGTCTTGTGCAGCCCTGAGCCTTTTGCTTCTGCTTTTTCTGACTCCTCGCAGTGGCGACAAGCCTTTGATGTGTATTCTGTTGCTCCGGGTGCCTGTCCGGTGTGATGTCATCCGGACTATTATCTTCGCCGGAGTGGGTTTGTTCGGTTTGATTCTCTGTGTTGCCGTGGTCGGACGATGGTTCAATGCCGTGTTTGTCGTCCGCTGGCTCACCCTGCTCTATCGCTGGGTCTAGATGATCGTTGCTTCTACCTAGGCGGGATTTGGAGCGGCACTTATGCCGCCGCTTTGACTGCTTCTCGAGGGAACAATCCTTCACTGCGTCCTTTCGTTCCTCGTCGTCGTTTTCTTTGGGTGTGTCCACCATGTATACATCATATGATGAAGTGGGCGTCCAGTGCCCTGTGGGCAGTGGTTCCTATTCGTCTCCTGCATCGTCGTCCATACCGTCGATGTCTTCGGAGTCGAAGTCGAGCATGTCGGTCAAATCATCGACAGTGGCTACTAAGTGGGTGGTGGGTGGGCGGCGAATTTCTTCGTCATTCGCATCCCAATCCTGCCGGACATAGTTCGGCCAGGACTCTCCTGACAAGGAGAGAGACCTTAATGAGTTCAGTATGTCGCCGAAGGGCGAGTGCTTAAAGATATCCGCGGAGGTGAACTCCATGATCGGCGCCCAGTCGGATTCAATAGGCACGGGCGCAGGCAGTTCGGAGTCCGTAGCCGGGGAAGAATCCGGTAGTTTGGCGTCACGGCTCTCATGAAGGGTAAGGTCGATACTCGGCTCGATTGCCGCTGAGAATGCGGCCTCCGTGGAGGGGTCTATCCACTCTTCCATGGATGGCGCAATTGGCTTCGAATTGAGGGTCGGAGCGGTTGCCGGTGCGGTCTCCTGAACACTGTCCGATGGTAGAGCTAAATCATGCTCATCGTGACCGTGCGGCGCACTCGGCAGGGGCTCGAATCCGTCGAAGATCAAGTCTCCACGGATGTCGGCCGTGTAGTTTAAGCTTCCAAACCTGACCTGGTGGCCAGGGGCGTAACTCTCAATCTGCTCCAGATGGCCAAGCGAGTTGGCCCGCAGTGCGAAGCCGCCGAATACAAAGATCCGTCCGGGGAGAAAAGTCTCCCCCTGGACTGCATCGCTATCGATGATTGAAGGAGCCATCAAGCCTAACAATGACGACACAGAGGAACTCTCAATGAAAGCACCAATGTCGGTGTCAAAACCGGCGGATCTCGGGTAGGGGGTCCCGAACTGTGCGTCTAAGGTGGATGGTAACAGGAGGCAGGGGACACGATGTTTTACCCAGGTTCGGGCCCTCTTGATGGAGGTAATACCCTACGTCCTGCTTGATTGTTCTTGATAATATGAGTAGTACAAGAGTTGATCTACCACGAGATCGAAGAGGCTAAACCCTAGAAGTTAGCCTATGGTATGATTGTATGTTGTCCTATGGACTAAAACCCTTCCAGTTTATATAGACACCGGAGGGGGCTAGGGTTACACAGAGTCGGTTACAAGGAAGGAGATATACATATCCGTATTGCCAAGCTTGCCTTCCACGCCAAGGAGAGTCCCATCCGGACATGGGACGAAGTCTTCAATCTTGTATCTTCATAGTCCAACAGTCCGGCCAAAGGATATAGTCCGGCTGTCCGGATACCCCCTAATCCAGGACTCCCTCAAAGACGATCATCGCGGCGATGATTCCCCTCCCGATGGCACTCTGGTGCCACCGAGAGAGAGGAGGAGAGGTTCTCCCCCTTGTGCTTCCTCCTCCATGGCCTCCCCCCTAGATGGGGAGAGGTTCTCCCTCTGGTCCTTGGCCTTCATGGTGATGATGTCCCCTCCGGGATCCTCCTCCATAGCCTCCGGTGATGATGGCCCCCTACGACAGGGTGCCAGAGAGGGCCTAGATTGATTTCTCATGGCTACAGAGGCTTGCGGCGCTGGAACTTCCGATGTAGGTTTATTTATGAAGGTTTGGGTATCTGTAATACCTAAATAGTTCATCCCCACTAACCTATTTCTCTTCACATGCAGCCTATCCACCTCGGCAGCATTGCCACATCAGCGTTTCCTTATAGGCTTACATGGGGACCCACCACCGATTAACTAGCATACAGAACAACAGCCACGATAGAGCATTCTTAAAAAAACAGCCACTATAGAGCATGCCGTGTCGCGCACACGTTTTTCCAGCACGTCCGCAAACGTTTCCTGGTGCACGCGCACGACTGCGTTTTGCACGCTAGTTTTGGATCTCAATAGTTGGCATCACATTTATTATCTTCCTAGTTAACTCCCACTGTGATTGATTTCCCGTAAATCTCTCCATCTTCTAAACAGGTAGTGGTTGGCGCCGAGAACAAGTTAGGGGGCCCCACGGGTAGTCCACGAGGCACAGGGGCGCGCCTAGGGGGTGGGCGCGCCCCCCACCCTCGTGGCGCCCACGGGACTCCCCTCCGATAGATTTTTGTTCCAGTAGTTTTTATATTTTCCAAAAAAAATCTCCGTTGATTTTCATCGCATTCCGAGAAGTTTTATTCCTGCACAAAAACAACACCACGGTAGTTCTGCTGAAAACAGCGTCAGTCCGGTTAGTTCTAATCAAATCATACCAAAATCATATAAAACTATTGTAAACATGGTATGAATACTTCATAAATTATAGATACGTTGGAGACGTATCACTCACCATCCGAACTAGCCAAAGCATCCATAGACTCCTTTCCGGGCAGCCCGTCCTAGAAGGAGGCGAACCGATGACTGCCTCCCGGAACTCCTTTCTTCACTGTTTCTTTTCCTCTTCTCCACGACGCTCTCTTGGACCCTCGTGGTTGTTTGACCCTGGGTACCCCATAATCCATGGGTTCGACATATGTGTATCAGCAAGTACGTGACTTGTTTGTGGGACTATGTATTGTATGATGACTGTCCTAAAAGGTTCCTAGTCGAAAGGGTTGTGTAGACATGCAGCCGACTAGACTAGCATATGACACGGTGGATGGCTTGGTGTCACTCGCCATGGAGCATTGGATGCTAACCGGATAATATGGGCTCGGGAAGATCTGATCCAATTCGACATAGTCGGATCCGAGTCCGGATAAGGTCTGAGTCGGACAGACCCGACTATGGCACGCATGGATAGGTCATCTGTGAGTCTCTAGTACAACATACGTTTTATGTCCTAAGACCCGAGCTGGCGCATGTACTCGGGATGGTGACAGACCTGCTTTGGGCCAACCAAACGCTACTCCATAACTTGGTAGTTGTAAAGATAGGTTTCGGACTTGACCAGATCCATGTTGTGAAACATGGTCAAGCAAGATGGGATTTTCCCCTTCGATCAGGAGAGATATACTCTGTGCCCCTTGTGTGATCCGACCTGGATAAGCATGGCCATACGACAAAAATTATGAGATAATCTGGTTTGTGGTCGGTATCACTGGAACGAGAAAAAGGTTGGGCTAGCACAAGGATGATAGACTCGCCTTGAGCCTGACAACATATATCGTGTCGCAAAGGGAATAGAAGTGTGACATGTTGTACATGTTCGCCAACTGGCTTCATTGTCTACCTGGTGGTTGGCACGCCTTGCTAGAGGCCGCTACCAGCCGAGTAGGCCGGAGGTGATCTGGCCTGCGACCAAGCCGACTCGAACCTAAGGGGTCGCACGCTTAAGGGAAGGAATCCGTGAGGCCGAAACCGACTCCACGAGTTAGATCTGATCCTACTCGGACTCGGATCTAGGCCGAACAGACTTTGGGCTTTAGGATACATGCGAGGCCCAAGTGTTGAGCCAGCGACGGATGCCTATATATAGTGGAGGTGCGACACACTCATTTTGGGGTCGCTTCGGCACTATCATTAGGGATTTGCATGTGTTGCAATTAGCCACCTCCACTCGTCGCCGGCTGTGTGATCATACCTAGCAGTCCGTCGCACGGTGTTCCTCCTGCACGCGCGGATACCGTTAAAGGCAGTGACTTGCGCCTCTTCGGCGAACCTGTTCATGGGATCAGATCGGCTACATGGTAGATCGAGGAGGAGACGACTCCTGAGAAGCACTGCCCCGACTCTACTTCCGCTGCACGACAATGCGCGTCTAGTGGTAATGATCTGTGATCCATCTCTCGTAACATGTTCCTGATTCTGCGGGTAGAATTTTTTAATTTGCAGTCGACGCATCCTACCATAGAACCCAACATGACCACCCTAGAATTTTTCCACCACCCCACTTAGATATACTTTGGCCCATAAGAAAACTACTACCTCCGTCCTGGTTTATCAATCCCTTTGTATTTTGTGCCAAATTTTGAGCATAGATTTGACTAGCAAAATATTAATGCATGTCACAAAAATTATGTTGTTTGATTCATACTTGAATGTATTTTCCAACGATATTATTTTTGTTACATATAACTTACATTTTGTTAGTTAAATTTATGGTCAAAATATGACACAAAATACAAGTAGGACTAGTAAATTAGGACGTAGTACTAGGTAGTAGTGTTCAAGCCTACAGACAAGAAATAAAACAGCGCTCTACTAATTGTTCAAGCCCAAAGCGCATATGTGCCAGCTTGGTGGTTTGCTCATTGGCCCAATGTTCAATCAGTACCAGTTCGGTTTGCTTGAAACTGGAATAGTTTTCCTGTTACAGTGGTACGGCAACGTCGTTCCCTATCTCTAAAGTCCACAAGGCAACAGGAGATCATGACCAGGCCAATTAGAGCAGGCGGCCGGCGGCGTGCGATGTGTCCAATGGCAAACGGGCGACGCTGGCATTCGGAGCCATGGAGGTAGAGGCGCCGACGGTTTGCGGCAGCTCTGACGCCGATGTGTAAGTGCAAACCTGCTCTCTCTTTTTTCTGAACTTAGTGCAAACCTGCTCTCTAATCCAAGGCTGGGGCAAGGTTTCTGAAAAAACAATGAAATGTTTTTTACGGGAAAAAATTCTCAAATGTTTTAGCCTTGTATCAATTGATTATGATTTGTTTAAATTGAGACTAAACACTAATATGTTGGCCTGTTGCATTTGGGGGGTGGGGGGATGTGTCCGTTGAACCACCCCGACTTTAAACCCTAGCCACGGCACTGCTTGATGTGATGGGTTATTGAAGACATCGATAACAATCAAAACTGCCATTGCAATGGTTTCCTTATCTGCATCATGTCGAACATCTTGAAAGAAACGAATCGCCACATCTTCAATGACACGACAATGACCTCATAGAGGTCAGAATGTCACACAGAGGGCCATGACTCTGCGGCCAAGAGTTATCCAGAACCATGAGTAGTTAGCAGGCGTGTCGTGTCTTGTTTTGGGGTTCCGGCTTCTCCCTGTTTGTTGCAAACAGGCGAGCATGCACATGTCTTTTTTCCCCCTACTTGACAAAAAATGGCAAAAAGGAAAAAACCTTACCGGAGTCCGTACTCCGTAGAACATCCATGCAGCGAAAGAGAGCACGGGCGATGTCGTTGTGCTTATCCGATGGCAGCTGCCTGGTACTCCCAAGAGTATATCCCAAGCCACCGCTGCATGCCTATCTTGGTTTCCAAACGAGACGGGGAAGGTATGGCTGTGTGTAGCCGGCAGGCGGCAGGCACCTGGGAGCTGGGAGCCATCACATGCAACGAGGCAGAGCATGCGCGGTAGGACGTGAGAGCCCGGCGGCGAGCCAGCCAGCCAGCCAGCACGCAGTGCAGCATGCATACGCGCGCCCGAGCCAGAGGATCCGGCAGCGAGATCTCTACACTAGCCAGGCCACAGGCCACAGCAAGCAGCGAGCGAGCCGGCGAGCGGTCGATCGGGGGAGGGAGCACGGCATGGGCCGGCTAGCCTATCGTACCTGCCAAGAAAAGGAAATCCAAACAGCGCGCGCGCGGGCGGGCGGGCCATCGCTGAGTCAGTCAGGCCCGTGCTGCCGCTGCGATCACCATCATTTCGCCCTCCCCTTTCTCTCTGTTGTTTATTGCGGGAACTGGCATGGATCGGCGTGGTCCTGGTACTTGCGCGCGCACGTACACCCGCTTTCCCTGCCCACCCCCACTGTGCCCATCCCCGCGTCCGCGTCCGCGGCCGTCCACTTCGGGGTCGGCCCGCCCGGCCCGGCGGTGCACCCTCGGTCTCCCCCGCTTTTCCACGCTGACACACACCACCCTGCCCGCACGTTACCCGCTTAAATCACCACCACCGCTCCTATCCATGACCTTGCTTCGATCAAGGTGACAAGGTCTCCGCTGGACAGCTAGGCCAGAGAAAAGGTTTTTGTTGGACGCACGGATGGGATTATACTTGTATTGTACTGTAGCGGTACATGCGTTGGACGTACGTACTTTCTTGTCGACGAGCGCACCTGCATGCGCCTGGTACAGCCCGTGTTTGTCTCGACGCAAAAAAAGAAAAACAGTACATGTTCGTCCTACGTACGTACGTGCGTGCGTCCTTGACTCGATCGACAAGCTTCTTCTCCTGCCCGGCCGACCACGGACGCGGTAGGTGCACGGCGTTTATACATGGGCGTGAATGCACCAGCTTGTGCTGCATCGCTATCACGTGTGGCCCGTGCTATGCGCTACACCATACGCCTACGCTAGACTTCAATTCTCGGCCCTCGCGCAAGCGACGTGGGCTACAAGTTAAATCCGTTGATTAACCACGTACGGGACGGGATGATGGATGGGGGTTTCCGGCTTTGGCATGCCGCTGATCCGCACCTAGCAGTACGTCGCACGCAGTCCGGACGTCCTTGTCCATTCTTTTGTTACTACCCTGACATCATCCCGCTTGATCTCTTCTCGTCGTTCAATGTTGTAGGATTATTACAGTTATGTCAGTATCAAAGGAACCGTAAAAAAAACGTACTTTATATCAAAGGAGACAAGCTGCTTAATAAAAAAAATATGAGACGCCCAATGATACACTACCATAGACAGCTAGCTTTTTTTTTTTGAACAACAAAAGATGCACAAAGCGCTAAACTTTCCATTCAGCTCAGTTCAATAGCAACGTACAGCATGGATTACAAAGCCCTCAAACTGGAAATTAGAGAGGAGAGAAACTACAGGGCAAGTAATGTTCCTATGAGCTGAAGCAAAACAACATATGTCAGGTTGTACATTTGATGTAAGAATCTGATGAGCGACACTATGAGCAATTCCATTAACACTAGTAAAAAAAGGGTCAAATGTGAAGCACATTAGTGCCGATTTGAATTTGAGCCGGCACTAATATAACCATTAGTGCCGGTTCCAACGGCTAGGCGGGCGGGCATCATTAGTACCGGTTCGTGGGTAACCTTTAGTACCGGTTCATGCCACGAACCGGTACTAATGAGGTTGTGTCAGGCTATGGTCAGTCTGGGGCCCCACGAAGACCTTTACTACCGGTTCATGCCATGAACCGGTACTAGAGTTTTTTTGTAAGCTGATTTTTAGTCCCACCTTACCAAGAAAGATGCAGTATGAGCGGTTTATAAGCCGTGAGTGCACAGACAATGACGAAGAGTTGCGATGCTCACCTACATGTTGATTAGCTTCAAGCCTTGCGAAATAGCATAGATTGCACTGAGCTATGTGCAGTGCAATCCACACTATTCCGAATGGCTTGAAGCAAATTAACCAGCATTGCACCTCTTTTTTATTTTTAATAACTTATTTGAAGCATTCAAAGCGACGTCATCAATTTTCAACATGTTCTGACATCATTTATTGTTTTTCGGTCATTTACCTAATTGTTTAGAGAGCTAAATGACCGTAAAATTAAAAATCACTACAAAATGAATCCTGAAAATGTTGAAACTTGGCATGGTATCATCATATCACCCGCATAGCATGCGCGAAAGAGTAGAGAGGGTCACGGCAAAAACTGGACGCACTTCGTGTACAAACTGGACAAACTCTTTCAGAGTATCAGGGTTTCGGACGAGAACTCATCTGTTACATGGCCACTTCAATGTTTTTTAAACTTATTTAAACTCCGGACTTATTTTGTGTTTAGTATGCAGCATTCAAAGTGACGTCATCAATTTTCAACATGTTCTGACATCATTTGTGGTTTTTCGGTCATTTACCTAATTGTTTAGAGAGCTAAATGACCGTGAAATCGAAAATCACTACAAAATGAATCCTGAAAATGTTGAAACTTGGCATGGTATCATCATATCACCCGCATAGCATGCGCGAAAGAGTAGAGAGGGAAACGGCAAAAACTGGACGCACTTCGTGTACAAACTGGACAAACTCTTTCAGAGTATCAGGGTTTCGGACGAGAACTCATCTGTTACATGGCCACTTCAATGTTTTTTAAACTTATTTAAACTCCGGACTTCTTTTGTGTTTAGTATGCAGCATTCAAAGTGACGTCATCAATTTTCAACATGTTCTGACATCATTTGTTGTTTTTCGGTCATTTACCTAATTGTTTAGAGAGCTAAATGACCGTGAAATCGAAAATCACTACAAAATTAATCCTGAAAATGTTGAAACTTGGCATGGTATCATCATATCACCCGCATAGCATGCGCGAAAGAGTAGAGAGGGAAACGGCAAAAACTGGACGCACTTCGTGTACAAACTGGACAAACTCTTTCAGAGTATCAGGGTTTCGGACGAGAACTCATCTGTTACATGGCCACTTCAATGTTTTTTAAACTTATTTAAACTCCGGACTTCTTTTGTGTTTAGTATGCAGCATTCAAAGTGACGTCATCAATTTTCAACATGTTCTGACATCATTTGTTGTTTTTCGGTCATTTACCTAATTGTTTAGAGAGCTAAATGACCGTGAAATCGAAAATCACTACAAAATTAATCCTGAAAATGTTGAAACTTGGCATGGTATCATCATATCACCCGCATAGCATGCGCGAAAGAGTAGAGAGGGTCACGGCAAAAACTGGACGCACTTCGTGTACAAACTGGACAAACTCTTTCAAAGTATCAGGGTTTCGGACGAGAACTCATCTGTTACATGGCCACTTCAATGTTTTTTAAACTTATTTAAACTCCGGACTTCTTTTGTGTTTAGTATGCAGCATTCAAAGCGACATCATCAATTTCCAACATGTTCTGACATCATTTGTTGTTTTTCGGTCATTTACCTAATTGTTTAGAGAGCTAAATGACCGTGAAATCGAAAATCACTACAAAATGAATCCCGAAAATGTTGAAACTTGGCATGGTATCATCATATCACCCGCATAGCATGCGCGAAAGAGTAGAGAGGGTCATGGCAAAAACTGGACGCACTTCGTGTACAAACTGGACATACTCTTTCGGAGTATCAGGGTTTCGGACGAGAACTCATCTGTTACACGGCCACTTCAATGTTTTCTAAATTTATTTGAACTCCGGACTTCTTTTGTGGTCAGTATGCAGCATTCAAAGCGACGTCATCACTTTCCAACATGTTCTGACATCATTTATTGTTTTTCGGTCATTTACCTAATTGTTTAAAGAGCTAAATGACCGTGAAATCGAAAATCACTACAAAATGAATCCTGAAAATGTTGAAACTTGGCATGGTATCATCATATCACCCGCATAGCATGCACGAAAGAGTAGAGAGGGTCACGGCAAAAACTGGACGCACTTCGTGTACAAAGTGGACATACTCTTTCGGAGTATCAGGGTTTCGGACGAGAACTCATCTGTTACACGACCACTTCAATGTTTTCTAAACTTATTTGAACTCCGGACTTCTTTTGTGGTCAGTATGCAGCATTCAAAGCGACGTCATCAATTTCCAACATGTTCTGACATCATTTGTTGTTTTTCGGTCATTTACCTAATTGTTTAGAGAGCTAAATGACCGTGAAATTGAAAATCACTACAAAATGAATCCTGAAAATGTTGAAACTTGGCATGGTATCATCATATCACCCGCATAGCATGCGCGAAAGAGTAGAGAGGGTCACGGCAAAAACTGGACGCACTTCGTGTACAAACTGGACAAACTCTTTCAAAGTATCAGGGTTTCGGACGAGAACTCATCTGTTACATGGCCACTTCAATGTTTTTTAAACTTATTTAAACTCCGGACTTCTTTTGTGTTTAGTATGCAGCATTCAAAGCGACATCATCAATTTCCAACATGTTCTGACATCATTTGTTGTTTTTCGGTCATTTACCTAATTGTTTAGAGAGCTAAATGACCGTGAAATTGAAAATCACTACAAAATGAATCCTGAAAATGTTGAAACTTGGCATGGTATCATCATATCACCCGCATAGCATGCGCGAAAGAGTAGAGAGGGTCACGGCAAAAACTGGACGCACTTCGTGTACAAACTGGACAAACTCTTTCAAAGTATCAGGTTTCGGACGAGAACTCATCTGTTACATGGCCACTTCAATGTTTTTTAAACTTATTTAAACTCCGGACTTCTTTTGTGTTTAGTATGCAGCATTCAAAGCGACATCATCAATTTCCAACATGTTCTGACATCATTTGTTGTTTTTCGGTCATTTACCTAATTGTTTAGAGAGCTAAATGACCGTGAAATCGAAAATCACTACAAAATGAATCCTGAAAATGTTGAAACTTGGCATGGTATCATCATATCACCCGCATAGCATGCGCGAAAGAGTAGAGAGGGTCACGGCAAAAACTGGACGCACTTCGTGTACAAACTGGACAAACTCTTTCAAAGTATCAGGTTTCGGACGAGAACTCATCTGTTACATGGCCACTTCAATGTTTTTTAAACTTATTTAAACTCCGGACTTCTTTTGTGTTTAGTATGCAGCATTCAAAGCGACATCATCAATTTCCAACATGTTCTGACATCATTTGTTGTTTTTCGGTCATTTACCTAATTGTTTAGAGAGCTAAATGACCGTGAAATCGAAAATCACTACAAAATGAATCCCGAAAATGTTGAAACTTGGCATGGTATCATCATATCACCCGCATAGCATGCGCGAAAGAGTAGAGAGGGTCATGGCAAAAACTGGACGCACTTCGTGTACAAACTGGACATACTCTTTCGGAGTATCAGGGTTTCGGACGAGAACTCATCTGTTACACGGCCACTTCAATGTTTTCTAAATTTATTTGAACTCCGGACTTCTTTTGTGGTCAGTATGCAGCATTCAAAGCGACATCATCAATTTCCAACATGTTCTGACATCATTTGTTGTTTTTTGGTCATTTACCTAATTGTTTAGAGAGCTAAATGACCGTGAAATCGAAAATCACTACAAAATGAATCCCGAAAATGTTGAAACTTGGCATGGTATCATCATATCACCCGCATAGCATGCGCGAAAGAGTAGAGAGGGTCATGGCAAAAACTGGACGCACTTCGTGTACAAACTGGACATACTCTTTCGGAGTATCAGGGTTTCGGACGAGAACTCATCTGTTACACGGCCACTTCAATGTTTTCTAAATTTATTTGAACTCCGGACTTCTTTTGTGGTCAGTATGCAGCATTCAAAGCGACGTCATCACTTTCCAACATGTTCTGACATCATTTATTGTTTTTCGGTCATTTACCTAATTGTTTAAAGAGCTAAATGACCGTGAAATCGAAAATCACTACAAAATGAATCCTGAAAATGTTGAAACTTGGCATGGTATCATCATATCACCCGCATAGCATGCACGAAAGAGTAGAGAGGGTCACGGCAAAAACTGGACGCACTTCGTGTACAAATTGGACATACTCTTTCGGAGTATCAGGGTTTCGGACGAGAACTCATCTGTTACACGACCACTTCAATGTTTTCTAAACTTATTTGAACTCCGGACTTCTTTTCTGGTCAGTATACAGCATTCAAAGCGACGTCATCAATTTCCAACATGTTCTGACATCATTTGTTGTTTTTCGGTCATTTACCTAATTGTTTAGAGAGCTAAATGACCGTGAAATTGAAAATCACTACAAAATGAATCCTGAAAATGTTGAAACTTGGCATGGTATCATCATATCACCCGCATAGCATGCGCGAAAGAGTAGAGAGGGTCACGGCAAAAACTGGACGCACTTCGTGTACAAACTGGACAAACTCTTTCAGAGTATTAGGGTTTCGGACGAGAACTCATCTGTTACATGGCCACTTCAATGTTTTTTAAACTTATTTAAACTCCGGACTTCTTTTGTGTTTAGTATGCAGCATTCAAAGCGACATCATCAATTTCCAACATGTTCTGACATCATTTGTTGTTTTTCGGTCATTTACCTAATTGTTTAGAGAGCTAAATGACCGTGAAATCGAAAATCACTACAAAATGAATCCCGAAAATGTTGAAACTTGGCATGGTATCATCATATCACCCGCATAGCATGCGCGAAAGAGTAGAGAGGGTGACGGCAAAAACTGGACGCACTTCGTGTACAAACTGGACATACTCTTTCGGAGTATCAGGGTTTCGGACGAGAACTCATCTGTTACACGGCCACTTCAATGTTTTCTAAACTTATTTGAACTCCGGACTTCTTTTGTGGTCAGTATGCAGCATTCAAAGCGACGTCATCACTTTCCAACATGTTCTGACATCATTTGTTGTTTTTCGGTCATTTACCTAATTGTTTAAAGAGCTAAATGACCGTGAAATCGAAAATCACTACAAAATGAATCCTGAAAATGTTGAAACTTGGCATGGTATCATCATATCACCCGCATAGCATGCACGAAAGAGTAGAGAGGGTCACGGCAAAAACTGGACGCACTTCGTGCACAAATTGGACATACTCTTTCGGAGTATCAGGGTTTCGGACGAGAACTCATCTGTTACACGACCACTTCAATGTTTTCTAAACTTATTTGAACTCCGGACTTCTTTTGTGGTCAGTATGCAGCATTCAAAGCGACGTCATCACTTTCCAACATGTTCTGACATCATTTGTTGTTTTTCGGTCATTTACCTAATTGTTTAAAGAGCTAAATGACCGTGAAATCGAAAATCACTACAAAATGAATCCTGAAAATGTTGAAACTTGGCATGGTATCATCATATCACCCGCATAGCATGCACGAAAGAGTAGAGAGGGTCACGGCAAAAACTGGACGCACTTCGTGCACAAATTGGACATACTCTTTCGGAGTATCAGGGTTTCGGACGAGAACTCATCTGTTACACGACCACTTCAATGTTTTCTAAACTTATTTGAACTCCGGACTTCTTTTGTGGTCAGTATGCAGCATTCAAAGCGACGTCATCAATTTCCAACATGTTCTGACATCATTTGTTGTTTTTCGGTCATTTACCTAATTGTTTAGAGAGCTAAATGACCGTGAAATTGAAAATCACTACAAAATGAATCCTGAAAATGTTGAAACTTGGCATGGTATCATCATATCACCCGCATAGTATGCGCGAAAGAGTAGAGAGGGTCACGGCAAAAACTGGACGCACTTCGTGTACAAACTTGACAAACTCTTTCAGAGTATCAGGGTTTCGGACGAGAACTCATCTGTTACATGGCCACTTCAATGTTTTTTAAACTTATTTGAACTCCGGACTTCTTTTGTGTTTAGTATGCAGCATTCAAAGCGACGTCATCAATTTCCAACATGTTCTGACATCATTTGTTGTTTTTTGGTCATTTACCTAATTGTTTAGAGAGCTAAATGACCGTGAAATTGAAAATCACTACAAAATGAATCCTGAAAATGTTGAAACTTGGCATGGTATCATCATATCACCCGCATAGCATGCGCGAAAGAGTAGAGAGGGTCACGGCAAAAACTGGACGCACTTCGTGTACAAACTGGACAAACTCTTTCAGAGTATTAGGGTTTCGGACAAGAACTCATCTGTTACATGGCCACTTCAATGTTTTTTAAACTTATTTGAAATCCGGACTTCTTTTGTGTTTAGTATGCAGCATTCAATGCGACGTCATCAATTTCCAACATGTTCTGACATCATTTGTTGTTTTTCGGTCATTTACCTAATTGTTTAGAGAGCTAAATAACCGTGAAATTGAAAATCACTACAAAATGAATCCTGAAAATGTTGAAACTTGGCATGGTATCATCATATCACCCGCATAGCATGCGCGAAAGAGTAGAGAGGGTCACGGCAAAAACTGGACGCACTTCGTGTACAAACTGGACAAACTCTTTCAGAGTATCAGGGTTTCGGACGAGAACTCATCTGTTACATGGCCACTTCAATGTTTTTTAAACTTATTTAAACTACGGACTTCTTTTGTGTTTAGTATGCAGCATTCAAAGCGACATCATCAATTTCCAACATGTTCTGACATCATTTGTTGTTTTTCGGTCATTTACCTAATTGTTTAGAGAGCTAAATGACCGTGAAATCGAAAATCACTACAAAATGAATCCCGAAAATGTTGAAACTTGGCATGGTATCATCATATCACCCGCATAGCATGCGCGAAAGAGTAGAGAGGGTGACGGCAAAAACTGGACGCACTTCGTGTACAAACTGGACATACTCTTTCGGAGTATCAGGGTTTCGGACGAGAACTCATCTGTTACACGGCCACTTCAATGTTTTCTAAATTTATTTGAACTCCGGACTTCTTTTGTGGTCAGTATGCACCATTCAAAGCGACGTCATCACTTTCCAACATGTTCTGACATCATTTGTTGTTTTTTGGTCATTTACCTAATTGTTTAAAGAGCTAACTGACCGTGAAATCGAAAATCACTACAAAATGAATCCTGAAAATGTTGAAACTTGGCATGGTATCGTCATATCACCCGCATAGCATGCACGAAAGAGTAGAGAGGGTCACGGCAAAAACTGGACGCACTTCGTGCACAAATTGGACATACTCTTTCGGAGTATCAGGGTTTCGGACGAGAACTCATCTGTTACACGACCACTTCAATGTTTTCTAAACTTATTTGAACTCCGGACTTCTTTTGTGGTCAGTATGCAGCATTCAAAGCGACGTCATCAATTTCCAACATGTTCTGACATCATTTGTTGTTTTTCGGTCATTTACCTAATTGTTTAGAGAGCTAAATGACCGTGAAATTGAAAATCACTACAAAATGAATCCTGAAAATGTTGAAACTTGGCATGGTATCATCATATCACCCGCATAGTATGCGCGAAAGAGTAGAGAGGGTCACGGCAAAAACTGGACGCACTTCGTGTACAAACTGGACAAACTCTTTCAGAGTATCAGGGTTTCGGACGAGAACTCATCTGTTACATGGCCACTTCAATGTTTTTTAAACTTATTTGAACTCCGGACTTCTTTTGTGTTTAGTATGCAGCATTCAAAGCGACGTCATCAATTTCCAACATGTTGTGACATCATTTGTTGTTTTTTGGTCATTTACCTAATTGTTTAGAGAGCTAAATAACCGTGAAATTGAAAATCACTACAAAATGAATCCTGAAAATGTTGAAACTTGGCATGGTATCATCATATCACCCGCATAGCATGCGCGAAAGAGTAGAGAGGGTCACGGCAAAAACTGGACGCACTTCGTGTACAAACTGGACAAACTCTTTCAGAGTATTAGGGTTTCGGACAAGAACTCATCTGTTACATGGCCACTTCAATGTTTTTTAAACTTATTTGAAATCCGGACTTCTTTTGTGTTTAGTATGCAGCATTCAAAGCGACGTCATCAATTTCCAACATGTTCTGACATCATTTGTTGTTTTTCGGTCATTTACCTAATTGTTTAGAGAGCTAAATGACCGTGAAATTGAAAATCACTACAAAATGAATCCTGAAAATGTTGAAACTTGGCATGGTATCATCATATCACCCGCATAGTATGCGCGAAAGAGTAGAGAGGGTCACGGCAAAAACTGGACGCACTTCGTGTACAAACTGGACAAACTCTTTCAGAGTATCAGGGTTTCGGACGAGAACTCATCTGTTACATGGCCACTTCAATGTTTTTTAAACTTATTTGAACTCCGGACTTCTTTTGTGTTTAGTATGCAGCATTCAAAGCGACGTCATCAATTTCCAACATGTTCTGACATCATTTGTTGTTTTTTGGTCATTTACCTAATTGTTTAGAGAGCTAAATAACCGTGAAATTGAAAATCACTACAAAATGAATCCTGAAAATGTTGAAACTTGGCATGGTATCATCATATCACCCGCATAGCATGCGCGAAAGAGTAGAGAGGGTCACGGCAAAAACTGGACGCACTTCGTGTACAAACTGGACAAACTCTTTCAGAGTATTAGGGTTTCGGACAAGAACTCATCTGTTACATGGCCACTTCAATGTTTTTTAAACTTATTTGAAATCCGGACTTCTTTTGTGTTTAGTATGCAGCATTCAAAGCGACGTCATGAATTTCCAACATGTTCTGACATCATTTGTTGTTTTTCGGTCATTTACCTAATTGTTTAGAGAGCTAAATGACCGTGAAATTGAAAATCACTACAAAATGAATCCTGAAAATGTTGAAACTTGGCATGGTATCATCATATCACCCGCATAGCATGCGCGAAAGAGTAGAGAGGGTCATGGCAAAAACTGGACGCACTTCGTGTACAAACTGGACAAACTCTTTCAGAGTATCAGGGTTTCGGACGAGAACTCATCTGTTACATGGCCACTTCAATGTTTTTTAAACTTATTTAAACTCCGGACTTCTTTTGTGTTTAGTATGCAGCATTCAAAGCGACGTCATCAATTTCCAACATGTTCTAACATCATTTGTTGTTTTTCGGTCATTTACCTAATTGTTTAGAGAGCTAAATGACCGTGAAATCGAAAATCACTACAAAATGAATCCCGAAAATGTTGAAACTTGGCATGGTATCATCATATCACCCGCATAGCATGCGCGAAAGAGTAGAGAGGGTGACGGCAAAAACTGGACGCACTTCGTGTACAAACTGGACATACTCTTTCGGAGTATCAGGGTTTCGGACGAGAACTCATCTGTTACACGGCCACTTCAATGTTTTCTAAACTTATTTGAACTCCGGACTTCTTTTGTGGTCAGTATGCAGCATTCAAAGCGACGTCATCACTTTCCAACATGTTCTGACATCATTTGTTGTTTTTCGGTCATTTACCTAATTGTTTAAAGAGCTAAATGACCGTGAAATCGAAAATCACTACAAAATGAATCCTGAAAATGTTGAAACTTGGCATGGTATCATCATATCACCCGCATAGCATGCACGAAAGAGTAGAGAGGGTCACGGCAAAAACTGGACGCACTTCGTGCACAAATTGGACATACTCTTTCGGAGTATCAAGGTTTCGGACGAGAACTCATCTGTTACACGACCACTTCAATGTTTTCTAAACTTATTTGAACTCCGGACTTCTTTTGTGGTCAGTATGCAGCATTCAAAGCGACGTCATCAATTTCCAACATGTTCTGACATCACTTGTTGTTTTTCGGTCATTTACCTAATTGTTTAGAGAGCTAAATGACCGTGAAATTGAAAATCACTACAAAATGAATCCTGAAAATGTTGAAACTTGGCATGGTATCATCATATCACCCGCATAGTATGCGCGAAAGAGTAGAGAGGGTCACGGCAAAAACTGGACGCACTTCGTGTACAAACTGGACAAACTCTTTCTGAGTATCAGGGTTTCGGACGAGAACTCATCTGTTACATGGCCACTTCAATGTTTTTTAAACTTATTTGAACTCCGGACTTCTTTTGTGTTTAGTATGCAGCACTCAAAGCGACGTCATCAATTTCCAACATGTTCTGACATCATTTGTTGTTTTTTGGTCATTTACCTAATTGTTTAGAGAGCTAAATGACCGTGAAATTGAAAATCACTACAAAATGAATCCTGAAAATGTTGAAACTTGGCATGGTATCATCATATCACCCGCATAGCATGCGCGAAAGAGTAGAGAGGGTCACGGCAAAAACTGGACGCACTTCGTGTACAAACTGGACAAACTCTTTCAGAGTATTAGGGTTTCGGACAAGAACTCATCTGTTACATGGCCACTTCAATGTTTTTTAAACTTATTTGAAATCCGGACTTCTTTTGTGTTTAGTATGCAGCATTCAATGCGACGTCATCAATTTCCAACATGTTCTGACATCATTTGTTGTTTTTCGGTCATTTACCTAATTGTTTAGAGAGCTAAATAACCGTGAAATTGAAAATCACTACAAAATGAATCCTGAAAATGTTGAAACTTGGCATGGTATCATCATATCACCCGCATAGCATGCGCGAAAGAGTAGAGAGGGTCACGGCCAAAACTGGACGCACTTCGTGTATAAACTGGACAAACTCTTTCAGAGTATCAGGGTTTCGGATGAGAACTCATCTGTTACATGGCCACTTCAATGTTTTTTAAACTTATTTAAACTCCGGACTTCTTTTGTGTTTAGTATGCAGCATTCAAAGCGACATCATCAATTTCCAACATGTTCTGACATCATTTGTTGTTTTTCGGTCATTTACCTAATTGTTTAGAGAGCTAAATGACCGTGAAATCGAAAATCACTACAAAATGAATCCCGAAAATGTTGAAACTTGGCATGGTATCATCATATCACCTGCATAGCATGCGCGAAAGAGTAGAGAGGGTGACGGCAAAAACTGGACGCACTTCGTGTACAAACTGGACATACTCTTTCGGAGTATCAGGGTTTCGGACGAGAACTCATCTGTTACACGGCCACTTCAATGTTTTCTAAACTTATTTGAACTCCGGACTTCTTTTGTGGTCAGTATGCAGCATTCAAAGCGATGTCAACACTTTCCAACATGTTCTGACATCATTTGTTGTTTTTCGGTCATTTACCTAATTGTTTAAAGAGCTAAATGACCGTGAAATCGAAAATCACTACAAAATGAATCCTGAAAATGTTGAAACTTGGCATGGTATCATCATATCACCCGCATAGCATGCACGAAAGAGTAGAGAGGGTCACGGCAAAAACTGGACGCACTTCGTGCACAAATTGGACATACTCTTTCGGAGTATCAGGGTTTCGGACGAGAACTCATCTGTTACACAACCACTTCAATGTTTTCTAAACTTATTTGAACTCCGGACTTCTTTTGTGGTCAGTATGCAGCATTCAAAGCGACGTCATCAATTTCCAACATGTTCTGACATCATTTGTTGTTTTTCGGTCATTTACCTAATTGTTTAGAGAGCTAAATGACCGTGAAATTGAAAATCACTACAAAATGAATCCTGAAAATGTTGAAACTTGGCATGGTATCATCATATCACCCGCATAGTATGCGCGAAAGAGTAGAGAGGGTCACGGCAAAAACTGGACGCACTTCGTGTACAAACTGGACAAACTCTTTCTGAGTATCAGGGTTTCGGACGAGAACTCATCTGTTACATGGCCACTTCAATGTTTTTTAAACTTATTTGAACTCCGGACTTCTTTTGTGTTTAGTATGCAGCATTCAAAGCGACGTCATCAATTCCCAACATGTTCTGACATCATTTGTTGTTTTTTGGTCATTTACCTAATTGTTTAGAGAGCTAAATGACCGTGAAATTGAAAATCACTACAAAATGAATCCTGAAAATGTTGAAACTTGGCATGGTATCATCATATCACCCGCATAGCATGCGCGGAAGAGTAGAGAGGGTCACGGCAAAAACTGGACGCACTTCGTGTACAAACTGGACAAACTCTTTCAGAGTATTAGGGTTTCGGACAAGAACTCATCTGTTACATGGCCACTTCAATGTTTTTTAAACTTATTTGAAATCCGGACTTCTTTTGTGTTTAGTATGCAGCATTCAAAGCGACGTCATCAATTTCCAACATGTTCTGACATCATTTGTTGTTTTTCGGTCATTTACCTAATTGTTTAGAGAGCTAAATAACCGTGAAATTGAAAATCACTACAAAATGAATCCTGAAAATGTTGAAACTTGGCATGGTATCATCATATCACCCGCATAGCATGCGCGAAAGAGTAGAGAGGGTCACGGCAAAAACTGGACGCACTTCGTGTACAAACTGGACAAACTCTTTCAGAGTATCAGGGTTTCGGACGAGAACTCATCTGTTACATGGCCATTTCAATTTTTTTTAAACTTATTTGAACTCCGGACTTCTTTTGTGTTTAGTATGCAGCATTTAAAGCGACGTCATCACTTTCCAACATGTTCTGACATCATTTGTTGTTTTTCGGTCATTTACCTAATTGTTTAGAGAGCTAAATGACCGTGAAATTGAAAATCACTACAAAATGAATCCTGAAAATGTTGAAACTTGGCATGGTATCATCATATCACCCGCATAGCATGCGCGAAAGAGTAGAGAGGGTCACGGAAAAAACTGGACGCACTTCGTGTACAAATTGGACATACTCTTTCGGAGTATCAGGGTTTCGGACGAGAACTCATCTGTTACACGGCCACTTCAATGTTTTTTAAACTTATTTGAACTCCGGACTTCTTTTGTGTTCAGTTTGCAGCATTCAAAGCGACGTCATCAATTTCCAACATGTTCTGACATCATTTGTTGTTTTTCGGTCATTTACCTAATTGTTTAGAGAGCTAAATGACCGTGAAATTGAAAATCACTACAAAATGAATCCTGAAAATGTTGAAACTTGGCATGGTATCATCATATCACCCGCATAGCATGCGCGAAAGAGTAGAGAGGGTCACGGCAAAAACTGGACGCACTTCGTGTACAAACTGGACATACTCTTTCGGAGTATCAGGGCTTCGGAGGAGAACTCATCTGTTACATGGCCACTTCAATGTTTTTTAAACTTATTTGAACTCCGGACTTCTTTTGTGTTCAGTATGCAGCATTCAAATCAACGTCATCAATTTCCAACATGTTCTGACATCATTTGTTGTTTTTCGATCATTTACCTAATTGTTCAGTATCCATCATTTAATTTCGAGAAGAAAATAAATAGAAGAAAAGAAATAATGCAGAAAATAAAAAAACTATACAAAAAAATTACTCAAAAATAAATAGAAGAAAATAAATAATGCAGAAAAGAAAAAACTATATAAAAAACTACTCAAAAATAAATAGAAGAAAATAAATAATGCAGAAAAGAAAAAACTATATAAAAAATTTGTTGGCGCGCTGCCCAGTGGGCCTGCCAGACCTAGGGTGTGCAAATGCAGGCCCAGAAGGGCCAGCAGGCTCACAGGGCAGCGCGCCCTAATTAATTAGGCCCAGAAGCCTGCTATATAGAGGAGTTCGAAGAGGTAGCCGCAGCTGGGTTTATAAACCAGTGCGGCTGCCCTTCGCCCGGCGAGGTGGGACTAAACTTTGGGGTGGCAGCGCGAGGCCTTTAGTACCGGTTGGAACCACCAACCGGTACTAAAGGCCTTTCCTATATATACAACACTTACGAAAATTTAGTTAGATCTCCCCACTTCTTTCGTCTCCAACCTCTCGCGCGCCGCTCGAACCCGTCCTCGCCGCCCGTCGCCCGTCGTCCGTCGTCGTCGTCGCTGTCCCCGCCGCCGCCCATCGTCGTCGCCGTCTCGCGCCGCTGCCCCGAACGCCGCGCGCCGCCGTCTGTCGTCGTCTTGCCGCGGTCCCGTACGTCTCTCGCTCTCGCGTATACCCGCCGCGCCGCCGTCCGTCGTCGTCGCACCCGGCCCGTATGACTTTCAAGTTCCTGATACTTAACATGAAGATTTTTTATGTCTTCAATTAAGGATTCAGATCGAGTCATTTCAGCACCTAACAGATCATCGCTTCTGTCTAACAGTTTTTGAATATGTTCCATAGCTTTCTGTTGTTCAGTTATAATTTTAGCAAGTGTTTTGTAGCTGGGTTTTGAATCACAATCAGAGTCATCGTCACTAGATGTTTGATAGTGAGTAGTGCGTGTGTTTACCTTGGCACCACGTGCCATGAAACAGTAGGTAGAAGCGGAGTAGTCCTTGTCATTTGCATCGGTGTCGGTGATGAAGTCATTGTCTTCAGTGTTGAAGATGGACTTGGCAACGTATGCTGTAGCCAGACTTGCGACGCCTGAATCGGACTCCTCCTCAGACTCCACCTCCGCCTCCTCAGAAGCAGACTCCTCCTCTGAATCCATTTCCTTGCCAACAAACGCACGTGCCTTGCCAGAAGAGCTCTTCTTGTGTGATGAAGACTTTGAGGAAGACTTGGAAGAAGACTTTGAGTATTTCTTCTTCTTCTTGTCGTCAGAGTCTTATTCCTTGCTCTTCTTCTTCTTTTTGTTCTCATTGTCCCACTGTGGACACTCAGAGATGAAGTGGCCAAGTTTCTTGCACTTGTGACATGTTTTCTTCTTGTAGTCATGAGAAGAAGCTTCATCATTCCTTGAGCTTGATCGGGAAGACTTTCTGAAGCCTTTCTTCTTGGTGAATTTTTGGAACTTCTTGACAAGCATAGCAAGTTCCCTTCCAATGTCTTCAGGATCATCAGAACTGCTGTCAGATTCTTCTTCAGATGAGGAGACAGCTTTTGCCTTCAAGGCACGAGTTCGCCCATAGTTTGGACCGTAGATATCTCTTTTCTCAGAAAGCTGAAACTCATGTGTGTTGAGCCTCTCAAGTATGTCAGACGGATCGAGTATCTTGAAATCAGGACGTTCTTGAATCATCGGGGCTAGGGTGTCAAACGAACTATCAAGTGATCTCAGTAGTGTCTTGACGACTTCATGTTTGGTGATCTCAGTAGCGCCGAGGGCTTGAAGCTCATTTGTGATGTCAGTGAGTCGGTCAAATGTGAGCTGGACATTCTCATTGTCATTTCGCTTGAAGCGGTTGAAGAGGTTGCGAAGGACACTGATTCTCTGATCTCTCTGGGTTGAGACGCCTTCATTGACCTTGGAGAGCCAGTCCCAGACCAGCTTAGATGTTTTTAAAGCACTCACACGGCCATATTGTCCTTTGGTCAGATGACCACAGATGATATTCTTGGCAGTAGAGTCCAGTTGAACGAATTTCTTGACATCGGCAGCAGTGACACCTTCTCCAGCCTTGGGAACGCAATTCTCGACGACATACCATAGGTCGACGTCAATGGCTTCAAGATGCATGCGCATCTTATTCTTCTAGTAGGGATATTCAGTTCCATCAAAGACGGGGCACGCAACGGAGACTTTAATTATCCCTGCAGTCGACATAGCTAAAACTCCAGGTGGTTAAACCGAATCACACAGAATAAGGGAGAACCTTGCTCTGATACCAATTGAAAGTGCGTTATATAGACTAGAGGGGGGGTGAATAGGCGATTTTTATGAAAGTCTTCAATACGTGGAAGTTATGAAGACAAACGATAGAAATGAACCTATTACCCTGCAGCGGAAGGTAGACTACACTAGGCAAGCCATAGTCAAGTATTCAATGGAGTGAGAGCACAATGACTTAATAGCAGTAATGTAGTAAGGATCAGGTAGGAAGATATTATGAAGCCATACAGAACACGCAGTCACTCAGTGAAGACAAAAGATAGTGCAAACATACAATGACTTCACAAGGAGTAACAGTAAGTAAAGGGAAGGGAAGATGAAACCAGTGACTCATTGAAGACAATGATTTGTTGGACCAGTTCCAGTTGCTGTGTGTACGTCTGGTTAGGGCGGCTAGGTATTTAAACCTTAGGACACACAGTCCTGAACACGCAGCTCAGGACACCCAGTCCTCACCGTATTCCCCTTGAGCTAAGGTCACACAGACCTCGCCCAATCACTCTGGTAAGTCTTCAAGGTAGACTCCCAAACCTTCACATACTTCGTTCACCGGTAATCCACAATGTCTCTTGGATGCTCAGAACGCGACGCCTAACCGGCTGGAGGATGCACAGTCCTCACGTGTAATAAGTCTTCAGATCACACAGACAAGAAGACTTAAGTGATGCCTAATTCTCTTCGGCTCTGGGTGGTTAGGGCTTTATCCTCGCAAGGAATTCTCTCTCAAAGGCTTCGAGGTGGGTTGCTCTCAAACGACAAAAGCCGTACTCTCAATCTGATCAGCCAACCGTTTACGGTTGTAGGGGGTGGGCTATTTATAGCCACTTGGCAACCCGACCTGATTTGTCCGAAATGACCCTGGGTCACTAAGGAACTGACACGTGTTCCAATGGTCAGATTTCAAACTCACACGGCAACTTTACTTGGGCTACAAGCAAAGCTGACTTGTCCGACTCTGGACAAGATTCGCTCTCATAGTCTTCACTCGAAGACATAGGTTTTGGTTAGGCATCACTTCAGTCATTCTAACTGGTTCTCTTGGACCCCACTTAACAGTACGGTGGTTCCTATGACTCAACACAAAAGAAAGAGAACTACGAAAGATCTAAGTCTTCGAGCTCCATAGGCTTCATGTGGTGTCTTCTCTTGTCATAGTCTTCAATGTGAATATCTTCATATACCACCTTTGACTTCAATGTCTTCATACATTTTTAGGGGTTATCTCTGGTAGGAAAACCGAATCAATGAGGGACTTCTACCTGTGTTATCCTGCAATTCTCACAAACACATTAGTCCCTCAACTAGGTTTGTCGTCAATACTCCAAAACCAACTAGGGGTGGCACTAGATGCACCTACAATCTCCCCCTTTTTGGTGATTGATGACAAACTAGTTGAAGTTTTCAACGGGGAATATAATCTGTGGAATTGTAAAGGATAAGGAATTGTCTTCATAAGTTGCAAGGGCTCCCCCTGAAGATGTGCATATAAGTAATTTGCTTTTGGAATGCAAATGCACATGGCAGGTTGTACTTGTGGAGATCCACTTCAACTTATGATGACAATCCACTATGCATGTGAAAGTATATGAAGATAATGACATGCATAATGGAAAATGGACGTCTGCAGAATGATCTAAGTGCGGAATTTATCGTCGCACATGCAGAATTTATCATCGCAAAACAAGGTGGCAGATAAGTAGCAGACGACCATCGAGTTTAAGTGTTACAACTCAAAGAACCAAATGTAGCAAAACGAGAGTTGTAAGCACGAAGCAAAATATAAAGCACCCGCCCATATGGAACCGCTTGAAGACTATCAACCTCATATGCTTCTCCCCCTTTTGTCAGTAAGGACCAAAAAGGTTTGAAGACATAGAGCATCTACTCGTTCCCATGAGGAGTAGGTGAAGTAGCAGGGTCGTTGGTGGTGTTTGGCGGTGCTGAAGAGCTTGGAGCGAGTCGAAGCGTGCTGAAGGAGGTGGCGGTGAAGTAGCATCGTCTTCATCCTCGATGACTCTGGCAGTCACAGTTGCAGCAAAGGAAGAGAACTCAGAGTCTTCAAGGGATGGAGTTCATCGCAGCACAACCCTTCGAGGAGGTGTGGAGTCAAACTTGAAACGCTCAGTGAAGCCATCCTCTTGAAGATCATCTTCAGAACACATCATCGTTAGCCCTTTCCATGTGCGGCGAGAGGTTTCATGGGTAACAAAAGCATTCTTGGTGGCAAGATTGCGAATGCGATTAACATCCACCAAGAGGCTTTGCATCTGACACTTTAGCCAGTCACGATGCCTATCCTGTTTCTGATGAAGAGTCACAAGAAGCTCTCGGTTGTTGAGAACACGAGTGCGCTTCTTGGGTCGTGGAGCAGTTGTACTATCAGTGGCTTCAGTGGAAGCAGGATGTGGTGCACGTGTAGTGCCAGCCAAAGGATACACACGAGTGACTGCTTCAACTCCTTCAATGTTCTGAGAGAAACTCTGATGCTCTGCATTCTGAAGACTTAGAGGTTCTTTGGCAGGCTCAAGATAGATGGCTTCAATAGACATATCCACATCAGGCAGAAAAATCCGATGATTGCGAGCAGATGGCTGATATGAGATGGCGGAGTGAAGTTTGATCAGCCGCATTACCCATGGGGCGTAGAACTTCAAGCCAAACAGATCAGAGCCTGATGCAGCAAGTTGGCGAATGAATAAGTCCTGTGCATTGAAGAATATAGAAGACCAAAGTCTTCATTGCACCCTCAAGCTTGGCATTTGGAGAGTGCCCTTTGATGGGCCAGAGAGTTCGCCTGATGATGTGATAGATGGTTCTTGGCAGATACTCAAGGTCTTCAACAAAGAACTCTGTGGGATAAGCAGCATCTTGGGGCAATGGCTTCATCATGCTGAGCATCTGACTCATATCAGGTTCAGGCTTCTGAAAGATGCTCTCAATAGCTTCACTATGAAGCTGACAGCCATGCTCGTAGAGATCGCCAGGAGTGGGCAAACCAGTGAGCTCAATAATGTCAAATGCATTGGCTTCATGATGAACGTTTCCTGTCATCCACTCCAGGACCCAAGTCTTCGGATCGCTGCTGTACCCGCGGATGTGAAGTGTGGCATAGAATTGGAGCAGCAACTCTTCATTCCAATGCTCTTGGTCAGTAATGAACGACAGCAGCCCAACTTCCTTGAAGCAATCCAAAGCTTCTTCCAGACAGGGCAGACCAATTATAGCTTCAATGTCAAGGCGCTTGTGTGGGAAGATGCGACCTTGGTTGTAAAGAATGCATGAGTAATAGCTTCGTTGCGGATAGCTCCAGAACCGATCAGATGATATCCTTTCCCTTGAGTAGGGGTTCCTGGAGCTATCGAAGAATGTGTTGTCTGCTCTGAAGCCATTGATATTGAAGGAGCCAGGTGTTGATGCAGGACCTGGGAACCTTGGCAATCTTGGGATTGGCTTCTGTACCTGAGGCCTGTGCTCAACATGATAGTCGAACTAGGGACCGGCAGCAGACTCAGAAACAGAAATGGCGGGATCAGTGGCTTCGCTGTCTTCTGATGCTTTTGTTGGGGAGGGACAGGGGACATTAGCTTGATTGGTGGTTGTGGCAGCCGTAAGATTTTCAAGCACGTTCTCCTTGAGAACTGCTTCTTGGTGGGACAGGGGAGTGGCAACTTGGGGGACTTCTTCTTCCGCGGCTGATGCAGCCGGAATGTCTTCAGCAGAGACTTGAGGCCTTGGACCTTTGCGAAGCCTGCGCAACGCAGGTGACGCCTGTGGAGTTGGAGTTGGCTGGGCCTCAAGGTCTTCTTCCTCTTGTGGGCGATCCGCCCATGAAGCATTCTGTGCAATTGGCGTCAGTGGACGACCAATGCTGATGAGTTCATTGTTCTCGACCTAAGGAAGGACTGCACCATCTTCTACATGGTCATGTTGACCAATGTCTTCAACAGCGATGGGATTAGCTGTTGGAAAGTCTTCAGCTTCATGAGCCTCTGTGGAAGCAGGCTCATGGATTGTCAGTTGACGTTCAGCGTCAGGATAAACCATAGAAATAGGTTCAACTATCAAAGGCTTTGTGGGAGCAGCCCGATCTTTCTTGGTCTTCCTCTTCTTCTTGGAGGGGGCAGTAGGAGAGGCTTCAGGATGTTTCCTCTTCCTGGCTTCAGCCTCAGCAGTCCTCGTCTTCTTGAGCTCTGAAGCGGTTGACCGGCTTTTTGGCTTCGAGCCAGTCATTCTTGTTGGGAAGACAATAGGAACTGCTTCCTGCCTTGGTGCGTCGGGTTCAGCCATAGCAGACTTCTTCTTCTTCTTTGCGGCCATCCTGGGGTCGATGCCAGGACGCCCAAGGGCCTTGCGCTTCTCAGCCTCATTGTAGGCTTGCACACATCTGTCAGCTAGAGCCTTCATGCGCTCACGCGAACCCTGAGCTTCTGCACGTTTCTTCAGAAAGGCTTCCTTGAGCTTGTGCATCATGATCTTGAAGTTCTTCACTTCTTGCACACTGAGCTTGGCCATATGCTTCTTGAACTGAGCCTTTTCATAGTCAATCTTTTGCTTCAGTTCAATAATGCGCTGGGCGACAGCTAGTCTGAAGCAATGGCGCCTTGGAAGGCGACACTGAGGCCAATGGGTAGTTGCAGATCTTCAAAGCTGATGTTTGGCGTGTCAAACCACTCGTCAATGAAGTTGTGGATGATGGTTACATCAAAGAGAGGCAGATCATTGAAGATTTCTGCTTCTTCTTTGCTCTTGATGAGTTGCTCAAGAGCGTCATCTGCAAGATCTTCATCGCTTGACAGATCAATGGCATCATTGCGCAGAATGGCAGCAGCTGTTAGCTCTTGGCCGGTGTGTGGCAGAGGCATCTTGGCCTTCTGGGGCTTGGAGATGCGTGATAAATCTTCAGACTGCACACTGTCTTCAGGAGGTGCAGTTGCCAGTGGCTTTGCCCATGAGATTTTTGGTGAAGGGGCAGACTTTGAAGCTTTAGGCTTCTTCAGCTTCTTTGTCTTCGGCGCTGCAGGCGCTTCATCTGATTCAGCGTCAGCTGCAGGCTCATTCACTGTAGTCCCTTGAACCAAGACATGGGTGATGAGGCCTTCAAGGTTGTAGAAAGGACCGATGACATCGGGTTCTACATCTCGTGTGCCATCAGCCCTTGGAGCTGAGGGACCAGGGTTGAAGTCTAGTCCCAATGTCTTCTTGTTTTGCTTCGCTGAGTTCTGGGCAAACTGGAAGTTGTGCTTGAACAGATTTTCGTCACGACACCATAGTAGTGACGATGGGTGTGCATCAGCAGGCTGTGGCCCACGGACCACGCAGGGATAGAAGCCTTGTGCAATGGCTTCATCTCTGGACCTGGGTAGAAGATTCTTGTATAGAATGTCTCCCCACGGTCTCTTGATGGCGTTTTTCTTAGCATATTCCTGGGTTATAAATCGGTATTTGAACCATTGCTCTGCCCAATATCTTCAAATCCATAGGATTCGGGTCTTGCGCTGATTGTAATCCTCTTCAGGATCTGTCTTGTACAGTTCTGAGAGGTCATCTGGCAGATCTCTGGATGTTTCTCCACGACGCTTTCTGCCACCCTTCCTTGCTGATTTCTCTGAAGCCATAAACTTTAAACTAAAAGGCTTCAACATGTTCAAAGGCTTCAAAGGTTTTCGCTTGCTGGACAAACAGGAACTGGCTTCGGGAGAATTTGTGTGATGCCGTAAGAATTCTGCAAATGAATGCGGACTATGAGAACCAAAGGATTCTCCCACGGACATGTACCTGTGACAGCATTAAGGTGCGAGGGAAGGGGAAGAGGTCATATGCATTCTTAGAAGATTTTGAAGATAAATCAGTTTAGAAGACATTGACCTCATCGTGCGAAGACATTCACTCATAGATAAGAAGTTGGTTGCAGATTTGTACGAATCCACAGATCAGTACAAGTGAGGAATCTAACTACTTTGTGAAGCACAAGTGAATATACTAGGCATGTCATGAGATGCAGTATGAGAGAGATCTAACTTGTGTGAATAGAAACTGCTTGTGGTAGAAAGTGACAAAGCCATAGGATCAACGGTGCTGTAAAAAGGAAGTCTTATTTACCACACTAAGAACTGCTAGACGGAGTGGAAGATGAGGCCGAGCAGTTCGATCTTCCGTGCCCTAACTTGGCGATGGAGGACACCTACGGCGACGGCGGAGAGGACGATGTCCGCGGTCGGCGTGAGGACGGCGTCGGAGAGGTTGCAGCAGCGAAGCGCTTCGTCGCCGGCGTCATCAAGGGCTAGCGGTGGCGCTAGGGTTCGTGCGAGAGTGGAAGAAGAGATAATGACCACTGTGAAGTGTGTATTTATAGGTACAGGGGCGGCACTGCGTTATTACACAGGTGCCCCTGGCGATTCGCATCTGAGGAACACGTGGCCATTATGCGGAATTTTGGGGTTTGTTCCACATCCCACGCACGCCTGGATTGTCGGGTGGTCGTTCCTACTTCTCCGGGTTTGATGTCGAGGAATGAGCATTGAAAACGGACTTAATGGTTGTCTCTGTATCTTCTGCTGACAAGGACGCAGAGAAGATATTCGACAGTTTCAATACAATGCATATGATTTGGAGAGATAGAATTTGAGATAGAAAGCATAGAGAGGTTAGGGTCCGATCACATTCACTTAGTTCAAAAGATTCTACATGAAGACATAGCTATAAGTGAATGTTGTAGAGGACAGAACACTAATATATATATATATATCTATATAATCAACATAGTGAAGATAATCATGAAGATATGTTGAGATCGAAGCCAAACCAAATTTGAAGACATTGCAAGGTAACGCCATGAGTGAAACACTTCAAAAATAGAACGTTTGGTGGTGGCGTTACCCACCGTATAGGAAGTATTAGACCCAGACACGGCGCACAATTATCGTGGCGCTCTGAAGTCAAATTCCATATTAATGTATTCACACTTAGAATGTATGTCTTCATTGATTGAAGATATACTTTACTTCGTGTGTTGCACATCTAAGTCATCAATATGCATAAGGGTTAGGATGTGTGCCTGATCACAGGACATTTGAGGATTCCAGGATATTTAGCTCACACCGTAACTTGCAAAATCTCTTCTCATCCAAGGGCTTGGTGAAGATATCTGCCAATTGCTCTTCAGTGTTGACGTGTATGATATCAATATCTTCCTTCACAACATGATCTCTGAGAAAGTGATGACGAATTTCAATGTGCTTTGTCTTCGAGTGCTGAACTGGGTTGTTGGCAATCTTGATGGAGCTTTCGTTGTCACAGTAAAGTGGCACTTGCTTCAGATGAATGCCATAGTCCTTGAGTGTTTGCTTCATCCACAGAAGCTGAGCGCAGCAAGATCCAGCAGCAATGTATTCGGATTCAGCAGTGGAGAGAGATACACAGTTCTGCTTCTTTGAAGACCAACATACAAGTGATCGTCCCAGAAAGTGACATGTGCCTGATGTAGACTTGCGATCAACTTTGTCACCAGCATAATCAGCATCCGAGAATCCAACCAGATCAAACTCTGAGCCCTTTGGATACCATAATCCTAGAGTTGGGGTGTGAGCCAAATATCGAAGAATTCGCTTCACAGCTAAGTGATGCGACTCCTTTGGTGCCGCTTGAAATCGAGCACACATGCAAACACTAAGCATAATATCTGGCCTAGATGCACATAGATAAAGTAAAGAACCAATCATGGAGCAGTATACCTTTTGATCGAACTCTTTACCATTGTCGTCGGGACCCAGATGATGTTTGGCTGGCATTGGTGTCGTGAAGCCTTTGCAGTCTTGCATACCAAACTTCTTCAGGCAATCTTTGAGATACTTCTCTTGAGATATGAAGATGCCATTGCGTTGTTGTCGTATTTGAAGACCGAGGAAGAACTTCAGCTCTCCCATCATTGACATCTGATATTGCTCTTGCATCATATATCCAAACTCTTCACTGTACTTCTGATTGGTGCAGCCGAAGATAATGTCATCCACATATATTTGGCACACAAACAGTTCACCATCATATGTCTTCATGAAGAGAGTGGGGTCTGGGGAACCAGGTATGAAGCCTTTGCTCTTCAAGAAGTATTTGAGTGTGTCATACCAGGCCCGAGGGGCTTGTTTGAGGCCATACAGTGCCTTGTTGAGCTTGTATACCATGTCAGGATGTTTTGGATCTTCAAAGCCAGGTGGTTGTGCAACATACACTTCTTCTTCAATCTTGCCATTGAGAAAAGCACTCTTCACATCCTTTGATATAGAAGTATGTTATGATGATTTGCACAGGCCAGCAGTATGCGTATGGCTTCAAGTCTAGCCACAGGAGCAAATGTTTCATCGAAGTCAATGCCTTCCACTTGAGTATATCCTTGAGCAACGAGACGAGCTTTGTTTCTGACAACTTGACCATGCTCATCTTGCTTGTTGCGGTATATCCATTTGGTGCCTATTATATTGTGCTTCCGTGGATCAGGACGCTTAACCAGTTCCCATACATTATTCAGCTCAAACTGTTGAAGCTCTTCTTGCATAGCTTGAATCCATTCAGGTTCCATGAAGGCTTCTTCAACTTTCTTGGGTTCTGTTATTGAGACGAATGCGAAGTGCCCATAGAAATTTTCTAGCTGAGTTGCCCTTGAACAAGTGAGTGGACCTGGTGCATTGATGCTATCAATTATTCTTTCAATCTGCATTTCATTGGCAACGCGAGGATGTACAGGGCGAAGATTTTGCTCTTGCTGATCATTGTCGTTGTTAGAAGTAATGTCTTCAGGCTGAGCATTGTCTTCATGTTGGTCAGGTGCTGAGATGATAAGTTCTTCTTCAGGATGAGCTTCAGAAGGTATAATTTCTCCAGTTCCCATTAGCTTGACTGATTCACTGGATGGAACTTCATCTAGCACATTTGGCAGTTGCTCTCTTTGTGAACCGTTGGTCTCATCGAACCGCACATCCACTGTTTCAACTACTTTGTAATGAAAGAGATTGAAGACTCTGTAGGAGTGCGAATCCTTTCCATATCCAAGCATAAAACCCTCATGTGCTTTTGGTGCAAACTTTGAGGTGTGATGTGGGTCCTTGATCCAGCACCTGGCTCCAAATACTCTGAAGTAACTGACATTTGGCTTCTTGCCAGTAAGGAGCTCATAAGATGTCTTGTTCAGAAGCTTGTGAAGATAAACACGATTGATTGTATGGCATGCAGTATCAATGGCTTCAGGCCAGAATTTTCTTGGAGTCTTGTATTCATCTAGCATCGTTCTGGCCATCTCAATGAGTGTTCTGTTCTTGCGTTCGACGATGGCATTCTGCTGTGGCGTGTACGGAGCCGAGAATTCATGTGTGATGCCCAAGGTACCAAGATATGTATCAAGGCCAGTGTTCTTGAATTCAGTACCATTGTCACTTCTGATGTGCTTTATCTTGGCGCCATAATTGTTCATGGCTCGATTGGCGAAGCGTCTGAAGACATCCTGCACTTCAGTCTTGTAAAGGATTATGTGCACCCAAGTATATCTAGAATGATCATCAACAATGACAAAGCCATAGAGGCAAGCAGTAGTAGTAAGAGTTGAGTAATGAGTGGGACCGAAAAGATCCATGTGAAGCAGTTTGAAGGGTTGAGTAGTGGTCATGATTGTCTTCGAGGGATGTTTGGCCCTTGTCATCTTCCCTGCTTCACAGGCACCGCATAAGTGATCTTTCTTGAACTTGACGCCCTCGATGCCTATGACATGCTTCTTCTTTGCAAGAGTGTGGAGGTTCCTCATGCCAGCATGCCCTAGCCTCCGATGCCAGAGCCAGCATTCTGAAGTTTTTGCTAGAAGACATACGGCAAGCTGTGGTCCTGCTGAGAAATCTACCACGTACAAATCATCTTTTTGATACCCTTCAAATACTAGAGACTTGTCAGATTCCATTAGTACAAGGCAACGATATTTTCCAAATATTACGATCATGTTCAAATCGCAAAGCATTGAGACAGACATTAAGTTGAAGCAAAGGGATTCAACAAGCATGACTTTATCCATGTGTTGATCCCTTGAGATTGCAACTCTACCTAGACCCAATACCTTACTTTTACCAGTGTCAGCAAATGTGATGTGGCTCTTGTCGGATGGACGTAAGGTTGAGTCCATAAGAAGGCTTCTTTTGCCAGTCAGGTGACCCACTATCAATAATCCATTCTGAAGACGCTGGTGTCGTACCCTACAGTGCAGTTAGGGGGATAGGCTTCACCAAGAGCATTGTGAAGCAAAAACATTTGACGAACCAATGGGTTATGAAAGCTTAGATCCAGATTAGGACTAATAGGGAGAGTAGCAAGCGATTCAGGAACGAAGTACATAGTGAGACCATTCGGGCATTTGATCTTGCGCCCTACAAGATGTTTAAGGTCCCCAGCAATAGCGTCAGATGATTTTGGTTTTCTGCTGGAGACCTTTCCCTGCAAAAGAGAGTTAAGCAATAAGTCACCCACATCTTCAAGGGTGGCTTAGAAGCAATAAGTCTAAGTGCAGCATATGAGAATTTTGGCTTTGGAGCCCTAGCAAACAGTCTGGCAGGCGGACAATAGTACTCATAAGAATAAGCAGAACAGTTCTTGGTCTTATGAACATGGCGGTTTGATGAATCGCTATCATATTCATATGCCTGAGTATGGTTTCCCTGCAAAACATTTGCGTTAGTGCGACTTAGGTGAGTCCTCTGTCTGTATGAAGCCTTTGGACCGTATGAAGCCTTTGGTCTGAGGTTTGTCTTCTTCATGTGAGGTGTCATGATGACATTCACAGGAAGATTCTCCAGACACCTTTTCGGAACCCAGATCTTCTTCATAGGCGGTCCATTCCTGCAGTTAGTACCAATGTACCTGGCAAACACTTCACCATTCTGATTCTTAAACAGTATATAGTTTGCATCAAAGGATTCATCAATGATAATGGGGTTAGCACAAGTGAAGCCAGATAGATTGGATGGATCTGCTGAAGGTTCCTTTGCAGCAGCCCACATGGTTTTGGGGTACTGCTCAGGTTTCCAGTAAGAGCCATCAGCATTCATTTTCCTTACGAACCCAACACCCTCTTTCCTCGGGTTTCGGTTCAGAATCTGCTTTCTGAGGACATCACATAGTGTCCGATGCCCTTTAAGACTTTTGTACATCCCTGTTTCAAGCAATGTCTTCAACCTAGCATTCTCATCAGCAATAGCGGTGGTATCCTCAGCAGACGGGTTAGTTACCACATCAACAGTTGAAGATATTGCAACAGCAGTAGCAGTAGAACATTCAGCAACAGACGTAGCATTATCACGCTCAATGCATTTAAGACATGGTGGTTCAAATCCTTCCTGAGCAGAATTGATCTGTTTGGCGCGAAGTGACTCGCTTTCCTTTTGAATATCTTCATGAGCCGCTCTCAATTTCTCAAGATCTTGATTCCTTTGAAGATAATCATAGGAAAGCTTTTCATGAGTTGTTGAGAGAGTTTCATGACGACTTTCAAGTTCCTGATACTTACCGTGAAGATTTTGTATGTCTTTAATTAAGGATTCAGATCGAGTCATTTCAGCACCTAACAGATCATCGCTTCTGTCCAACAGTTTTTGAATATGTTCCATAGCTTTCGGTTGTTCAGTTGCAATTTTAGCAAGTGTTTTGTAGCTGGGTTTTGAATCACAATCAGAGTCATCGTCACTAGATGTTTGATAGTGATTAGTGCGTGTGTTTACCTTGGCACAGCGTGCCATGAAACAGTAGGTAGAAGCGGAGTAGTCCTTGTCATTTGCATCGGTGTCGGTGATGAAGTCATTGTCTTCAGTGTTGAAGATGGACTTGGCAACGTATGCTGTAGCCAGACTTGCGACGCCTGAATCGGACTCCTCCTCAGACTCCACCTCTGCCTCCTCAGAAGCAGACTCCTCCTCTGAATCCATTTCCTTGCCAACAAACGCACGTGCCTTGCCAGATGAGCTCTTCTTGTGTGATGAAGACTTTGAGGAAGACTTGGAAGAAGACTTTGAGTATTTCTTCTTCTTCTTGTCGTCAGAGTCTTATTCCTTGCTCTTCTTCTTCTTTTTGTTCTCATTGTCCCACTGTGGACACTCAGAGATGAAGTGGCCAAGTTTCTTGCACTTGTGACATGTTTTCTTCTTGTAGTCATGAGAAGAAGCTTCATCATTCCTTGAGCTTGATCGGGAAGACTTTCTGAAGCCTTTCTTCTTGGTGAATTTTTGGAACTTCTTGACAAGCATAGCAAGTTCCCTTCCAATGTCTTCAGGATCATCAGAACTGCTGTCAGATTCTTCTTCAGATGAGGAGACAGCTTTTGCCTTCAAGGCACGAGTTCGCCCATAGTTTGGACCGTAGATATCTCTTTTCTCAGAAAGCTGAAACTCATGTGTGTTGAGCCTCTCAAGTATGTCAGACGGATCGAGTATCTTGAAATCAGGACGTTCTTGAATCATCGGGGCTAGGGTGTCAAACGAACTATCAAGTGATCTCAGTAGTGTCTTGACGACTTCATGTTTGGTGATCTCAGTAGCGCCGAGGGCTTGAAGCTCATTTGTGATGTCAGTGAGTCGGTCAAATGTGAGCTGGACATTCTCATTGTCATTTCGCTTGAAGCGGTTGAAGAGGTTGCGAAGGACACTGATTCTCTGATCTCTCTGGGTTGAGACGCCTTCATTGACCTTGGAGAGCCAGTCCCAGACCAGCTTAGATGTTTTTAAAGCACTCACACGGCCATATTGTCCTTTGGTCAGATGACCACAGATGATATTCTTGGCAGTAGAGTCCAGTTGAACGAATTTCTTGACATCGGCAGCAGTGACACCTTCTCCAGCCTTGGGAACGCCATTCTCGACGACATACCATAGGTCGACGTCAATGGCTTCAAGATGCATGCGCATCTTATTCTTCTAGTAGGGATATTCAGTTCCATCAAAGACGGGGCACGCAACGGAGACTTTAATTATCCCTGCAGTCGACATAGCTAAAACTCCAGGTGGTTAAACCGAATCACACAGAATAAGGGAGAACCTTGCTCTGATACCAATTGAAAGTGCGTTATATAGACTAGAGGGGGGGGTGAATAGGCGATTTTTATGAAAGTCTTCAATACGTGGAAGTTATGAAGACAAACGATAGAAATGAACCTATTACCCTGCAGCGGAAGGTAGACTACACTAGGCAAGCCATAGTCAAGTATTCAATGGAGTGAGAGCACAATGACTTAATAGCAGTAATGTAGTAAGGATCAGGTAGGAAGATATTATGAAGCCATACAGAACACGCAGTCACTCAGTGAAGACAAAAGATAGTGCAAACATACAATGACTTCACAAGGAGTAACAGTAAGTAAAGGGAAGGGAAGATGAAACCAGTGACTCATTGAAGACAATGATTTGTTGGACCAGTTCCAGTTGCTGTAACAACTGTACGTCTGGTTAGGGCGGCTAGGTATTTAAACCTTAGGACACACAGTCCCGGACACCCAGTCCTGAACACGCAGCTCAGGACACCCAGTCCTCACCGTATTCCCCTTGAGCTAAGGTCACACAGACCTCGCCCAATCACTCTGGTAAGTCTTCAAGGTAGACTCCCAAACCTTCACAGACTTCGTTCATCGGCAATCCACAATGTCTCTTGGATGCTCAGAACGCGACGCCTAACCGGCTGTAGGATGCACAGTCCTCAAGTGTAATAAGTCTTCAGATCACACAGACAAGAAGACTTAAGTGATGCCTAATTTTCTTCGGCTCTGGGTGGTTAGGGCTTTATCCTCGCAAGGAATTCTCTCTCAAAGGCTTCGAGGTGGGTTGCTCTCAAACGACAAAAGCCGTACTCTCAATCCGAGCAGCCAACCGTTTATGGCTGTAGGGGGTGGGCTATTTATACCCACTTGGCAACCCGACCTGATTTGTCCGAAATGACCCTGGGTCACTAAGGAACTGACACGTGTTCCAACGGTCAGATTTCAAACTCACACGGCAACTTTACTTAGGCTACAAGCAAAGCTGACTTGTCCGACTCTGGACAAGATTCGCTCTCATAGTCTTCACTCGAAGACCTAGGTTTTGGTTAGGCATCACTTCAGTCATTCTGACTGGTTCTCTTGGACCCCACTTAACAGTACGGTGGTTCCTATGACTCAACACAAAAGAAAGAGAACTACGAAAGATCTAAGTCTTCGAGCTCCATAGGCTTCATGTGGTGTCTTCTCTTGTCATAGTCTTCAATGTGAATATCTTCATATACCACCTTTGACTTCAATGTCTTCATACATTTTTAGGGGTCATCTCTGGTAGGAAAACCGAATCAATGAGGGACTTCTACCTGTGTTATCCTGCAATTCTCACAAACACATTAGTCCCTCAACTAGGTTTGTCGTCAATACTCCAAAACCAACTAGGGGTGGCACTAGATGCACTTACACATGCATATATACATACACACTACACACACATACACACACACATACACACACAATTTTTTTACTTATTTTCTGTTTTTTAGAAAAGTTAATTAGATGATCGAATGTTTGATTAATGTCAAATGTTAGATGAATTAGCTAGCTAGATAGAAAATTGTCGAACTAGAGATTTGAACTAGTTGAATAATTAATATAACTAGTTTATTTTTAGTAAGAAAATTATCGAACTAGTTTATTTAGGTATATGAGATTTGAACTAGTTCAATAATTAATATAACTAGTTTATTTTTAGTAAGAAAATTGTCGAACTAGTTTATTTAGATATATGAGATTTGAACTAGTTCAATAATTAATATAACTAGTTTATTTAGGTATATGAGATTTGAACTAGTTCAATAATTAATATAACTAGTTTATTTTTAGTAAAAAAAATTAGGTATCTGAGATTTGATGATCTAATTAAAATATTATTTGTTAATGAGTTTTCTGTTTATTTAATTTTTTTATATATTTTGAGTTTATATAAATGTTAGATTAATGTCGAATGTTAGATGAATTAGATAGAAAAGTTAAATATATAGTAATGTCAATTGTTAGAGATGAATATAGTTAGATATATTAATGTCAAATGTTAGATGAGTATATATTTGGCTAGATATTAATTAATGTTAGATAGTAATAGGTGTTTAATGTTTCACCTATATGAACATAGGAAATGTCATCTGACGACGAAAAAGATTTTATTATGTGCGAACACTGTGAAGACCAGTGCGGCCTGTGCGACAGAAATTTCCTTGTTGATGGTAGGCGCTTCAACATCAAGCTGGATGAGACATTCGAAGTTGATACAGTAAGTCACTTTGTCAATTATTATTTGAATGCAAAACTTATGCTTCATTTGCTTCAACTTATAATTTTAAATTTTCACTATTCTACTAGCGCATCCCCTGCCATGCAAGAATTTTTGTCTTGGATAAGATAGGTTTTAGTGCTATAGATGATATGGAGGTAAAGAGAGTTTACTTGAAGACGGAGCATGGGTATACTTTCAACGTCAAATTATATAATGGAGACACATACACCCATTTTGAATGCAAAACTTGGCAAGCACTATGCAAGGCTTATGCATTTGAGCCTGGTATGGTTGTCACCTTTGATATTCGTCCGGAAGATGATATTGAAGGTAATATAGACATCTGGGTCGATGTGCAAACGCCTCCAGTTCTACCATTATGTGAGTTTTTCTCAACCATGCATGCATATGTTTATGTCTTTGATACAGTTTATTCAAAAATAGTTGACAACTAATTTGTATTGTCAGCTTATTTCGGTTCAAGCAAACATGTCCGGTACTTGGTAGACAGGACCTACTACTGCCCCGGGGCTCAACTAAACTACGAGGAGATAAGTCATTATGTTTCATGGCTTGAGGATCTTAATACTGTCAAGACAATTTTTTTTCCTGAACTTAGAAATGTTAGTACTCAAAACATGCGACCAATGGTGATCGTATTGAACTACGGTCACATCTATAATCGAAAGATGGTAAGATTTTAACTATTTGTCCTTAATTAGTGCATCTTTTGCATACATTATTTTTGAAGCTAAACTTTCATTGCTTAGTATATTAATTACTATACGATGTTCTTCAACAGGGACTTCCGATGACAGTTGTGCCTCAGTGGATCGAGACTAAAGGTGACATGTCAATGGTTAGCTTACGGCCAAGATATCCTACATTGCACATGAGTGCATTCAGGATTTCTGAAAGCGAAGAATGCTTAATAGTGAAAGATTGGAGCAAAATTGTTAACGATCACAGAGAAGTACTAGGGGGCAGCAAGGAGAAGCGCAACCCAAGATTAGGAGACAGATTCATCTGCATGCTCCAGTATGATGAATCAGGAGAGCTATACATGTTCTATGCTATTCTACCTGAGAGGGAGCAGCACTAGTTCATGCTCTTAATTAGTTCTCATGTTCGTGTCCTGAACTTCGATGTTGGTGATGATTATGTTGAACTCGATGATATCTTTGCTTCTGTTAGAAAGTGAATGTTTCCTCGTGATGATTAGATAGCTAGCGGTAATGACTATGATGATTAAATAGTGGTAATTAGACGACTACGATGATTTTTAGCTAGCTAGAGTTTATTTATTAATATGCGATGATGATGATGATGATGACGACTACACCTCATTATAACGTAAAACAATCCTAAATTAAATTGATAACACAAATTTAATTGAAAAATACAAAATAAAACAAAAACCCACAAACATTTAGTACCGGTTGGTGTTACCAACCGGTACTAAAGGGCTCCCGGCCCCCGGAGCTGGCTCGTGCCACGTGGTTTCCCTTTAGCACCGGTTCATGCTGAACCGGTACTAAAGGGGGGGGGGCCTTTAGTGCCCACACTTTAGTGCCGGTTATGGAACCGACACTAAAGGGCCTTACGAACCGGTGCTATTGCCCGGTTCTGCACTAGTGTAACTTCCCTGGAAATATGGAACACTCTAGTTTGAAGGTCTGAAGAGTAGCAGAAGAAATCAGCTAAAACTTTCCTGATAGTCCATAGACGGCTAGCTAGCGACGGCAATCGTCGAGAACCTATGAGTACCCACTAACCCCTGAACCAGATTTTAAGCTCGTGTAGCAAGCATGAGCTAGAGTTAGTGGGTTAATCAAAGGGGTCCTAGGAGAAAATATTGAGAATGGGATTAATATGTCTCAATATGATAATTATACAGTTTTTCTTTTGCAAAATGTTTATGATAGTGCACAGACGTTGAAGTTTGTGTTGCGTCTTTTTGAACAAATGTCTGGTTTGAAAATTAATTTTTGTAAAAATGAATTGTTCTTATTTGAAGATACTTTAATAAAGCAGAGAATTTTGCCACAAATCTTTACGTGTCATGTGGGTTCTCTACCTATGAGATACCTTGGATTACCTGTCGAGCGGAAAAGAATTAGAAATAAAAGCTAAAACTTCCTGAAAATAAATGCAAAGGAAATGTAGCATTTGTCAAGGCATACTACTTGCCAGTGTTGGTACAATAAATCGGTACAATAAATCTTATACAGTACTCTTTGACCGGTATTCCTTACTTTATGATGTTTTTATGGACTTTCAGTTGATATGAATAAGAGGATGGATTTTCTTCTAGATCTAGACTTTTATGGAAAAAAGATGTGCATAGAAAATTCATTTAGTAAAATGGTCTGAGGACTGTAGACCCAAAGATATGAAAGGTTTGGGGATAGAGAACCTCTCTTTAATGAATAAAGATTTACTACTACCTCCGTCGTGATTTATTGGTCTCCTTCAATCTTGACCGTAGATTTAACTAATAAAATATAAGTTGTATGTCACAAAATTTATATTATTGGATTCATATTAGAAAGAGGTTTTCAATAATACTTTTTCTGCTTATTTTTTAGATTTAAACTAAAGGTCAAAGTTTAACCCAAAATACGATGGGGATTAATAAGAGTAGTGCTAGAGGTACGTAAAAATTGTTACGTGATCTACGTAATGATTAATGTGGAAGGTTCTAACTGGATCAGTAGAGGGGAAGCCCCCCCCCTGCCTCAGGGGCCCGATAGGTTTAGATAGGAAAATTACGTAGGCCTTCGTAGCCTCTTCCGTAGGTGTAGGATTGTCGGACTAATAAACCCGGACGAAGGTCGTATGTAGATGGTGGTGGAAACTAATTAATACCGACGGTTTATGGCAAGGAGTGCTTCTTAACAAATACCTGGAAAGTAAGTGTCTTGCTGGGATTAATCATAAATAGGGAGACTCCCAATTTTGGACTGGAACCATTAAACACGAAGATCATTTTCTTTCTTTGTGTGATTTTTTAGTTAGGGATAGCAAGAATGTGATCTACGTAATGATTAACGTGGAAGGTTCTAACTGGATTAGTTGAGGGGAAGCCCCCCCCCCCTCAAGGGCCCGATAGGTTTAGATAGGAAAGTTACGTAG